>NC_085031.1:12161632-12250629 GCF_963692335.1 Osmerus eperlanus
ATCCAAAACTCTGGAATTTACCGTCTGGAATGATTGCTAAATTTTTCTTACGTTTTTTTTCTCCGTATTTCATTCTTTGTCGTATTTCTGCCAAGTCAGAGGGAATTGGCTTGGCGAAGGCTTGGGTTTCCGTAGGCCTACTCGTGCCCATTTAACCAAACAGGGATGAGACTGGCAGATGATTTTGAAGTAATCCGTGTTGATTTAGCAATCTCATTGCCGCTAATGTGCTATTAACCGCTGTTCAACCGCCAACACTTGTCATTCGCCAGTAGTTAAGATTTAACGCTGCATCCGTACCTTAGTGCTCAGTTACCGACTAAATTAATGAAGGAGGTGATTTACAACATAATCAAGGATCAGAATCAATTAAAATACATGTTTGGTGCAATCAGAGGCATGAAATCAACTGTGGGTGTGTGTGCGTGTGTGACAGAGAACGACGGATTGAGAGTGTTGTATAGCGTAAGGTAATGGAGAAACTGCTACTGCACAGCTAATCCGCCGTCAAGATACACACACATACACACAGTCAATAGTTTGTCCAGATAGCAGTGCTGAGCTTATCCAGAGAGGAGAAATGTAGCCTTGGCTTTCCGTCCCCACACAACAAGTCTCTAATGGGTTTTTGCCTTCCGCCTTACTCCCCGACAGCCCAACACCATTACAGCTAAAGTAGCCTACAACTTCTAAATCACCCCAGGCGGACATACACACAAACACACATTTACGCATACACACACAGAGGCATGTACACTTTTCAACATAAACAACGTAACTTAAACATACACAAGTAAACATGAAACAATCTCACGAACATACACACACAGGGAGAGACTCCTAAATCACTATAGCTTATTCCATTGTGACTAAAGCACATGGGGAAGGTTGTGACATTTCTTCAGTCTGTTTGCCTGCAAGCCTTTTCTGCAGAATAATTGAGTATTCCTGTGTTTTTGCTTGGTCATTCACTCTGACTGAATGTGTGTTTTTGTGTGACTGCAAATGTGGGTTTGTGTGTGCATGCGTGTTCCAGTGTGGGTGTGTGCTTACCTCTCAATTCCTGTGTGCATATGTACCTTTGTATGTGTTTGTGAGGATATTTCTGCTTGTGCGTGTGTGAGTGTGTGTGTGTGTGTGTGTGTGTCTTAATGTAAGTGAGATGAAAGCCCTAGGACCAGAGGGTAGAACACAGGAGAACAGAACAATAAGTCAAAGAGGAGAGCACAGAGGAGAGGAGAACCAGCCAAGCACCAGCAAGCCTGTCTGCATGTGTGTGTGTGTGTGTGTGTGTGTGTGTGTGTGTGTGTGTGTGTGTGTGTGTGTGTGTGTGTGTGTGTGTGTGTGTGTGTGTGTGTGTGTGTGTGTGGGTGCGTGTGTGTGTGTGTGTGTGTGTGTGTGTGTGTGCTGTGCGTGTGAGTTTGTGTGTGTCTGTGTTTGTGTGTGTCTTTGTGTGTCTGTGTTTGCCTGTATGTGTACTTGCATTTACCCGATAAAACACACATCCACAATACAGGCAGAACCACCTGTATTCCAGTCACCACACCACCACCAAGGCCACACTGTAGGCTTTTACACCAGACACATGTATTTACCATGGAGCAATACTGCCCTCTGGTGGTCAGAACAATGTATTATTAATCTCCTGCCAGCCTCACTTAAATCAATAGGTACTTAATGCTAGAAGGCCTACCCAGTCTCAATGACACTAAGAGGGTAAGTGACAGCAATATTGAGAGGAGAGCAGAGTAGCAGAGAGGAGAGGAGCAGAGAGGAGAGGAGAGGAGCAGAGAGGAGAGCAGGGGAGCAGAGAAGAGAGGAGAGGAGCAGAGAGGAGAGCAGAGGAGCAGAGAGGAGAGCAGAGGAGCAAAGAGGAGAGGAGAAGAGAGAAGAGTAGCAGAGAGGAGAGCAGAGGAGCAGAGAAGAGAGGAGCAGAGAGGAGAGGAGCAGAGAGGAGAGGAGCAGAGAGGAGAAGAGCAGAGAGGAGAGGAGCAGAGAGGAGAGCAGAGGAGCAAAGAGGAGAGGAGAAGAGAGAAGAGGAGCGGAGAGGAGAGCAGAGGAGCAAAGCGGAGAGACAATTTAACCATTTCAGACTATTGAGACGGGCCACAGTCATCTCTCCAGTCTTTTACTCCACTCTTCTCAAAAGAGGGGGAACAAGAAATACAGAGAGAGACATAGGGAGAGAGAAAGAGACCAGCCACCCAAGGCTGTATAACCAGTGGGAGGAGGGGAAAGGGAGGAGGGGAGAGGAGAGGTGTATATTTCAGAAAGGTGCTCTGGGGAGCGCCAGCATCATTTTCAGATCTGCTTTTTTTCAGATCCTCCGACGTCGGGAAGATTGAAGTCGTAATGTCAGGTCGTTTGATGTGCGTCGCCTGAGCGTGCCAGACGAGACAGCCAGACGGGGTTTAGCTCAAATACCAATAAAATCAAATGGACGATGGAAGGAGGGGTGCTGGAATCCACACACATTTGCTCACACTCACACATATGCAGATAGGGCAAGACGTGCACGCAAACACTGTAACACACACACACACACATTCAAGTTCAATCCAAAAATACCTATTGACCCCAACTCAATATGGAGCTTCTCTGGTCTCAGATGTGCTCCATCAGTGCAGGCGGTGCCACAGCTTTGTGTTGTGTGTGTGTGTGTGTGTTACGACCCTTACAATGAGAGAATGAAAAGACAGGAGACAAGAAAACAACACACAATACGGACACAGACATGCATGCAGATCCAGTGTGTGTGTTTGTGTGTGCATGCGTGTGTGTGTGTGTGCGAGGAACGACAGGACGATCACAGGGATCTTAAGCTGATCAAAGAGGCCTGTCCTTGAGTCCCTTCTGTCTACCCCACACCAGGATCATTAGCAACTACACCACAGATTAGAGAAGGAGAGAGCGGGAGGGAGGGAGAGACGGTGGGAGGGAGAGCGGGAGAGGGATGAAGGGATAGAGATGTGAAAGGAGGGATGGGAAGCTGACACACCACAGGGAGACTGGACATAGCACAGACAAAAGCGCACACACACACACAGAGATACTCACACTACAAGTGTGACCCTTTAGCAATCCCCAGGTTTCAAGG
Organism: Osmerus eperlanus; assembly: GCF_963692335.1. NCBI lineage: Eukaryota > Metazoa > Chordata > Actinopteri > Osmeriformes > Osmeridae > Osmerus > Osmerus eperlanus. The sequence continues at coordinate 12,164,730 of NC_085031.1, forward strand.
ACAAATAGGCGTCAAACCGTGAGATTGGCAGGAGAGCAATCCTCTACTGGCTAGTGCACACACACACACACTCAACATGCTGTAATTATCAGTATGGTTCACACCAGTTCAACAACCAAGCAGGCAGTATCTCCAATTAGGGCCCTTTAAGGAATGTGTGCACGGTGGGCATGAATGCATGTGCACATCTTTGTATGTGTCAGTCTGCTCTCGGATATGTGTGCATGTGTTTGTGTGTGTGTGTGTGTGTGTGTTTGTGTGTGTGTGTGTGTGTGTGTGTGTGTTTGTGTGTGTGTGTTTGCATGTGTTTGTGTGTGTGTGTGTGTGGGTGTGTGTGCATGTGTTTGTGTGTGTGTGTGTGTGCATGTGTTTGTGTGTGTGTGAGTGTGTGTGTGTGTGTGTGTGTGTGTGTGTGTGTGTGTGTGTGTGTGTGTGTGTGCGTGCGTGTGTGTGTGTGTGTGTGTGTGTGTGTGAGAGAGAGACAGAGAGACGGAGAGACCAGTTTGGATTTAAGTCTAAATTTAAGGCGGCAGAGTGGTTTAGAGTGTTGTGGTCTTTTACAGAAGCTCATGAGAAAGCTCTACAATGACCTTGACAAGAAGGGTGGGTGTGTGTGGAGACATACGCAACTCTGGGCTCCACACAAAAACGTTGAGGAGTTTGTAAATCAACAACTGATGCTCTGAGACTCCAAATTCAGCCTCAGAACTGATCATCAAACAGAGTAGAAAAATATAAAAAAACTGTCAAAGTTACATTTTTCTTTTCTTCGCAAGCTGTCTTTATCAAATATGTAAGCAATCATAAATAAATTAGGCTGGTCTCTCTGCGCCGAAGATGCGTCTTCAAAGAGCGGTCGATGCGTCTTTAAAGCGGACGATAACGCTGGAATGATTGGACACAGGAAAACGATAGTCTTCGTTGATTCAACTCGTTAAGCTGCGTGCAGTGCGAACGCAGTCATTGGAGGAGGGGTCACCCGAGTTGTTATCTCTGGCTCTGTGGGGGAAGAGATTGATACTGACCAGAAGACATTTTGATCTTGAGGAATTATGGAGACTAGCTTTTTTATGGCTTTCACTTTTATATTTCTCCTTCCATTGCTCTCTTCTCAAATTAGTGGCAGGAGAGAAAAAGAGAGAGAGAGAGACAGAGAGAGAGACAGAGAGAGAGAGAGAGAGAGAGAGAGAGAGAGAGAGAGAGAGAGAGAGAGAGAGAGAGAGAGAGAGAGAGAGAGAGAGAGAGAGAGAGAGAGAGAGAGAGAGAGAAAGAAAATGTGGGGTAGTGTTAGATTCTTACACACACACACACACATAGAAAAAAGGTTCTGTGTGTGGGACTTGACATGTAGACATACGGTATGCTATCCAGTAGTGATGCTGACAGGCCAAGTCTCTCTCTCTCTCACACACACACGTACACACACATACATACGTACAAACACACACACAGCACAGACTAGAGATCAAAGTGGTTCTGCAACGGGCACACAGGCTTCTAGCAAAAAAGACAAGAGGGGAAACAGCAAAGAGAGAAAGAGGGGGAAGAAAAGAGGGATAAAAAACTGACATGGTAACCAGCTCTCTACATGTGTTTCCTTATAAGGAAACACATGTCAGCTATTCTCTCCTCTGTCATCACTCTATCAGTCTGTCTGCCCACGTGTCTATTATCCCCTTCTGTGTGTGTGTGTGTGTGTGTGTGTGTGTGTGTTTGTGTGTGTGTGTGTGTGTGTTTGTATCTGCCGATATCTTTCTTTTTCAACTTTAGTTTTTTATCCCCCCCCCCCCCCTCTCTCTCTCTCTCTCTCTCTCTCTCTCTCTTTCACAACCCTAACCCTAAGATGTGAGGTACATGGTACACAACAACCAACCACTGCTCCTAAACCCAACCAACTGAAGCCAGAATCATCGCTGATATCCAGCAGCAACTGTTGCTTGTGTGTAAGCATTGCTGAGGACAACAGACAAGGAGAGTTACCAGGACGGCGGCTGGCTCTGCATCATGAAGACAGAGTAGGCTTCGGGGAGAGAAACAACGACTGGAAAGAAAGTGGAAGAGAAATTGAAGGAAAGACTTCAGTCAGGCAACTGGCCTTCACACACACAAACACACACACACACTGTGCTGCAGATGGGTGGAGCGGTCTGTGGGCTCTGGTCCTGATCTGCTGCCACGGTGACAGATGCTGAGGGAGAGATAGTCCGGAGCAACCAACAATGGGGCGCGGGCAGTTCCACACACACACACACACATGCAGGGAGACTGGAAAAGCACAAAAACAAACACACACTAATCCATACACACAGACAGGCATGTACACGTGCACACACTGCAAAAAAGATATAGTGTCATTGGGCATGCATCCATGTGTAACAGTTGTCCTTTTATTGGCTTCAAACATCAGAAAAACAAGATACCATCTCGCACAAAAAAAGACCACAAATCTATTCACACATAGGCACACACATGTGTGCACACACAACTAACTGTTCTCACCTTGAGAAATAATATTAAAGTGAAATCAGATGGTGCCACCTGCACTACATGGCTCAGGAGTAGCGATAGCTAACACCCACACACACTCCTTAATCCAGAGACACAGTCGTTTCTGCACGCACGCACACACACAAACACACAATTGACCACAGATACATGTGCATGCCAAAACGGTACTACAAGAGACAGTAGACAACCTTCTGCCAACTTATGCACACTCACTCTCCACTTTCCACCACCCCACCCCTACATTTGTTGTCTATCTCTCACTCCATCTAACCCCCTCAGGCTTCCTCCCACCATCTCTCCATCTCTCTCTCTCCATCTCTCTCTCTCCATCTCTCTCTCTCCATCTCTCTCTCTCCATCTCTCTCTCTCTCTCTCTCTCTCTCTCTCTCTCTCTCCCCAATGAGGAACTAAAAGAAAACCAGTGAAAGAGTGCCACCAAGTGGCTGAGAAATATGTTCACATGTAGGCCTGTAAGCCTGTCAAAATTGAATTCTTGTTTTGAGAGTGGGCATTTACACCTTCAAATGTTGTGATTTTGAGGATTACTGGGAAAAGAAACTTTCAGATATTCTAAATATGTTTTTTCTATACATTTTTGATACCTTTGCTTTGTATGTGAACACAGTGTTTTATCAGATTCAACAAAGATTTCATCAAATGTAGTACTGTAACATCTAAATAGGATTTTCTGTTCAGTAAACCAATTGATAATTAACAGGTGAGGTGCAAAAACGGAAATAACTGCATCATAATTCCAGCCTCTCCTGCCCTTTCCCTCCCCTCGTTCTCTCTATCTATTCCCTCTCCTCACCTCACCTCACCTCCCCACCCTGTCTCGCTCAATTACTTTCTCAATACACCTGTGTCTATGTGGTTTGTGTTCAAACAGCCAAATTGAAGAGGAAAAGAAAGAGAGGTGATGGAACAACAACATAAAAGACTTGTTCGAAGACAGATCACTGATGACAAGAAGAGAGTGAAGAGACAAAGAAAACAAGTTCTGTGCTTCCCCTTAAGGGCATCTCTTCTGAAAGGAGAATCAGAGAGGAGATGGAGAACTCAAGCGAGTGTGTGCAAAGCTGTAATTGAGAAAAAGTGATACAGGTTGGGATTCAGGGAGTAAGGGTGGGAAGAGGGAGCAATGAGAGAGGGGAGTGGAGAAAGAATGCAGGAGCTGTGAGGGCAGGGTGAGAGAAAACAGAGATAAAGGGCCAGAGAGAGTTGTTGTAACACTTGTTGTTATTACACTTTTATTACACTGTTATTATGTTGTTATTACACTTTTGTTACACGGTTACAAGTACAAATACTTCGTTACAGTCCTCAAGTAGATTTGTATGGTATCAGTACTTGATATCATATTAACTCATTTTGATACCCTAGTGATTGGCAAAATGATTTCTATGTAGTTGTGTGTGTCGCCTGTGTTGCATGATCAAGTTGTACTGTACACTTCGTTGTAATAAACGGGATTGCATTTCCTTCGATCAGCCACTAGATGTCAGCATCGGTCCTGTTTTAACACTGGCGCTGCCTGTGACCTTGTTCTGCAGCTGCAGAAAGACACAGCTACCTCTCTCCCTATCTCTCTCACACACGGAACACACACACACACTTTTCTTAATGGCCCAGTCACACAAAAACACACACACAGAGGACAAGCCGAACAATGCAGTTGGGACAGCACGTTGGAGCATAGCGTCACACTGGTAAGGATTGTTTAAAGGTGCGCTGCAGCTCTAAATACGGTTTTACTATGTCTGATGCAGCGGCTTTTAAACTCTGTCTCATTCTATGTGGTTGGTTGATTCACTTGGTCGTCTCTTTCTCACACATTTTCTCTTTCTCCCCTATCTTCTGACGTTCTCTTCCTCTTTGCTCTCTTGTCTTTCGAAATGTGGCATTAGCATGTTTTGCCATGTGCCTCCAAAACTGTAAACAGATTTCTCATGGTCGCTAAGGATTTATATTCCACCTGCCTGTTTAATATTCTACAATGTTAAGTTAACAGGGTTTTGTTTTGTTTTACAGTCGGAGGTATTGCCAGCGTATAAATGTTTGTGGTAAATAAAAGCTGGACATAAAATGTATGCTAACAGGTTAGGCTGCAGAGATAGTGTTTACAATAGTTTAGATGAAGCGGATCAATCACGTTGATCGACATTTTACGTACCAGCCTAGCTACTACACTACCAGTAAATGTGTAGGGCGTTTGCAGGTAAGCGATTGTGTTTGCTAAGTGACATTTGGCTTCCTGAAAAAATACAGCAAACCCAACACAAGCAAACACCATAGGCCATAAAATGCAAGCACACACATGCCCCCACGACAGCACACCTGGTCTATGTAGAATGTAGGCTACTACATACTTCATGGTCATGAGTGAGTAAGTAATGTATATGACTAAAGAAGCCCAGGAAATTATGACAGATAAGCAGTCTGTCATAAAGCATAAATAAGCAAGCTATGCTAGGTCGCTAAAAGTTAGCATCAAACTAATGTAGCTATGACCAGGCTATCGGGTACTGTACGCTAAAGCTAGTGGAAAGTTGGCTTCGAAACGTTGGTATGCTAGTTTGTAGTGAAGGTCAGAGGGGAGCACAGAGATCATTTGACACCCAGTTAGAGAACATGTTCATACACACACACACACACACTTCCATTCATGCAAACTCTTAGAAGGGGGACGGGGGGGGGGGGGGCAGACGGACATAAATTGACTCAATTTATGTTCTCAATGTTAACTTGAGCTCCGAAAAAATAGGCTAGTCCTTAGGCAGGATGGTATGCTGCAACAGCTTGAGTCGCCATGTTCTTTCCCTTAGCGATATTGTTTTTTTCAAGTACATTATGTAAATTGTACATTGTTTTTGTTGTGTGTGTGGTCATTTTATTGACGTTGGCAGACGCACTTGACAGTCGGGATTGCACAACTCAATGTCGAACAGCAGTTGTGTCATTTACAGTTACAAATCTTGAGTCAATGGTTCACACATAGACTTCGCGTGCTTGTGGTTAGGTGTTGCGCTGGGCATCCTTACAGACAGTGGCACATGACCTTTAGGTTTAGTTTTTTTTCTTCACATGACCTGTTGTGTTTTTCCTAGATGTTCAACTGACGTCACTCTTTCCTTATCTCTCTCCGCCCCTTTCTTTGGTTTATAGCGCAGAGGTAACACTGCGCTCTCCAGAACACAACTCGCAGGGCAGCAGCAATATCTCACAGTATCTGACGTTACCCAACCTTTGTTGACATTTAGCAAAACTTTCTTTTTTATACAAGCGACTCTCAAACACTGAGCAACAATTAGTCTCTCAACCAGGCACAATAATATCAGGCTAACTCAAGGGTGATAAGTTCCTTGAAAGGACAATGATGGAAATTATGGGTAAGACCAACTGCATTTCTGTTTATGTGTATTAGTACTTTTATATGCTTTAGGGTATAGGGTTAGGGCTGTAGAAGTGGATGGAAGGAATGTTGTTTATGATGTTGCTGGTGTCTGCTCTCTGTGTGGGTGTGTTGGGGGTCAGGGTGAATGTTCCAGGTATTGTCAGTGGTAGAACATTTGATTGCAGATCAGAAGGTTACAGGTTTAAATCCTCCTGTAAATTGCTTTGGGTGAAAGTGTCTGTTAAGTGATTACATGTATGTTAGGATATTTGGTGTAGATTTCCTTGACAATGAGAGAAAGTTGGTTGGTTGCTGGGGCGTAGGTTTGTTTTTAACACGGGTACAGCTTTTTGCTTTTATAACTAAGGATACAGCAGTTAAATATAACCAGTAGGACCTAATGAGGACACAAAATGTTCCCCACGTGTATGTGTCATGCCCTCAGAGGAACACATGGTGTGTGTATGCGTGTGAGTGTGCTTATTAAAATGATATCAGTAATCATGACTCGGTCAAGTCAAAACCACCACCCTTTGGTCCACAAAAATGTTGGCCAACCAAAAACCAGTACAATGATTCATACTCCAGCTTTTGCTTGAGGAACTGAATCACAGTAATTCAGGGTGTGGTCGCTTAGAGTAAGCGATCACACCCTGTGGTGTGGACATACAGTATAATGGCTAATCTGGTAGTAAACACTAACCAGGCATATGGGAAAAGTCGGACAAGCAACTGTCGTTCACCTGCTTCTAAGGTTGGACAGATGAACTTCGAGGTCATACACAGCAGGGACTGAAAAGAGATTGCAAAAGGAGATTTACAACGTATTGTACACACACATAGACTGGTTGAAACTGGGGCATGCACACAAGGACAGACAAACACATTCATTCACCAGCCAAAACAGAAGAGAATGTGGTTCAACACCAAGAATGGTCTTTCTGCTCGTCATAGCAGTCACAACTCCTCTTCGGCCCAGTTGTGTTTCCACAATGTTCGTATATAACCAGATTAAAACATAATTTCCCAGAGTTGTTTTACCCTACTGTCCATTATCAAATGTAAATTGCTGAAAACATTTGTTGACTGCTGATCAAACTAAACTAGTCAAATGCCATCGCCAGTTGGCGACTTTGGCCCTCTCTCCCAGCAACAACCCCAAATTGACCTTTTCACAAGGACTTCATTGGCTAATTGGATTATCCGGGAGTGTTGATGATAAGTGGGGATCAGACTGGCGGTTGTAAGGGGGATGAGTGTCACATGCTGGTGTTGCCACAGACACCCCCCCCCCCCCCCAGTGAAAGGATGGGTTGTGTTGAGCCAGGTTGACCTGTGTGGGTTCTGAAGCTCGTTTGTCTAGAGAAAAGATGTTTAGAACAGTTATGTTATTGAATCATCCAGCTTTTTCACTGGCAGTTAATATTGTCCTAATAAGCACTAATATTCAACCCTTCCTTCCCCCCCAGTTTGTCCAATGGGAGGAGGTGCCGCTCGGCTGTACAGCGCCCTGGCCCAGCCCCTCGACTTGGCTCCCTCTGACCATCCCAGCCCTGCCTACCAGGACCCCCACAGCGGCTGCCTGACCCCCCCGGAGCCTGTAGACCGCCTGGATCTCCTGAGGGAGTGCGAGGAGGCCCTGAGGGGCCGACCCCCCCGCCCGCTGCGTTCCTTCATCAGCGCCCGTGATGCAGACAGCCACATCGCCCCCAATGGGTCAATCAGGGTGATGCAGTGGAACATACTGGCTCAAGGTACATTAAAAGGCAACTGTAAGATCCATCGGTATTGTGGGTGGAAATACATGTAATAACTAAATAATAAATAAAATAAATAAATAAAAGTGAACATTGTTAAAGTTGTGGATAACTTTGTGTCTTTCTGTCTCCTTCACACTCACTCCCTGTTACCCTACACCTCTTTTCCACCTCTCTCGCTTTCTCTCTCGCTCTCTCTCTGGTTTTGTCCCTCAGCGCTGGGTGAAGGAGTGGACAGTTTCGTCCACTGCCCCTTGGATGCCCTCAACTGGGAAATCAGAAAATACCTCATCCTGGAAGAAATCCTGACCTACCGACCTCACATCCTGTGTCTTCAGGAAGTTGATCACTACTACGACACCTTCCAGCCAATCCTGGCCAGCCTGGGTTACCAAGGACACTTCTGCCCCAAGCCCTGGTCACCTTGTCTCGACGTCGAGGGCAACAATGGGCCAGATGGCTGTGCCCTCTTCTTCGACCAATCGTACTTCGAGCTCCTGGAGAGCGTCAACGTCCGTCTATCGGCTATGCTGATACCGACCAATCAGGTATGAGGGCTTTGCCAATTTGGCCAATCACTTCCCTTGCATTGCAGTAATATTGGTTGGCATTTAGAATTTGGCCCTAAAGAGGAGACAGGGTATAACAATTACAAATTCCAGAGCTCTCCTCTTAAGTGATGAAGAAAGTGTTTTGTCCGTCTCTTCATAAACGGAGTGACTAAGTTCAGTTAAGTTCTGGATTTTAATACGTATTTATCAATCTGCAGATTGGGAGAGAAAACCAGTCTTCTGACCATAAATGACAACACAACACCAAGCTTAGGTCTCAACCAGGTCTCTCTCAGCTCCGAAAGCCGGAGGACCATCTTTTATAGGGCACAAGAATGTAAACATAGATTGTGACAGTCAGGCAGTAATGACGTTTCAAAAGTCTCAGAGAAAGAGATTCACTGCTCCCAACACATGACAACTCTCAGACTAGAGAGTTCATAGTTGGAGCTCTTCTTGTAGTCATGACAAGGAACGTTTAGCCAGTACTTTCTCCTGACCCCGAACATCTATTAACCCTGACACATAGACACAATATACTCTTATTAATAGCAAGCTTACATGAGAACGTACTAACTAGTATCTAATGACTAGTTCTATTGATTAGTGAATAATGTAAGCACACAGGAAATCCCAATTTCTTTCACAGTAAGTCAGTATATCTTTCCGCAGGTGGCCGTGGTAACTACACTCCATTGCCGGGCGACAGACCGACGCCTGTGCGTCGCCGTGACGCACCTCAAGGCCCGCAGCGGCTGGGAGTATCTCCGTAGTGCCCAGGGCTCCGACCTGCTCCGGCACCTCCAGAACATCACTCAGGCCCGGGGCGTGGGCGGCGAGGGCCCCTCTGGCAGGGCCTCAGGCACCCCCCTGCTGGTCTGCGGTGACTTCAACGCCGTCCCCTCGGAGGAGGTGTACCGGCGCTTCGCCGCATCGCCTCTCGGCCTCGACTCGGCCTACAAGAGGCTGAGCAGCGATGGCGTTTCAGAACCAGCCTACACGACCTGGAAGATACGGCCCACAGGAGAGTGCTGCAGCACGCTGGACTACGTCTGGTACTCCCAGGACCAGCTCAGGGTGGATGGCGTGCTGGACATGCCCACAGAGGAGCAGATAGGCCCCAACAGACTCCCGTCCTACAACTACCCCTCGGACCACCTCTCACTGGTGTGTGACTTTAGTTTCACCGACCGGGGAGAGTGAGGGAGGAAGTAGAGGGGAAAAAATATGGAAATGTAGTGCCATAACTGCTCAAGTCTTCTTTTCTACTGGAGTGTGAGCTCCGGGTTTAGAAAAAAAGGAGGTAGAGGTGGAGAGAGGTAAAAGAAGGGATGGTCTGTAGAGGAGCAGCACCTGACTGCCTCTGTTGTAAAGTTGTTCAGGTGGGTGGATAACCTGCACATGCTCCTGACCTGGGTTATATTGGTGTTACCCCACCTCAGAACACATGGGTGGATATCACACACAGGCTTGCCGAGACTTGAGAGAGAGTTTTGTGTGGGAACACCATTTAAATAATAACGGTCTAAAGCACTTTGGGTGAGAAATCATTGGATAACCATCCATCAAGCACAACTGGTTTGTACAGAAGTATGTGTAAGCCTCTCTCTTCTCAGTCTAGTCTGTCAGTCTAACCCTGAGCTTACTGTAGGTGTGAATGCAACTATGTTTAGCATTTTCTTTACTTATACCTGCTCAGAGCGATTGAGTTAAGTGAGAGAAGTTCAGTTACCTCAGAAATTGGATGCACATACAAACACAAACTGACTTTTGAAGCCACAGGAGTACATTTGATAAACTGGGGTTGTGAAAGAATTTGGGAAGTTAAAAAAGTTATTCCACAGATATTGATTAATTAGTCTGACCCAAGTTTGGAACGTGGTGCTACAGATTCAGTTGTTTTATGTTCAAAGCCGTTGGTTCACACTACTTCTAAGGACTAAATTGTCCATTTTAGAAATTGTTTTATCAGTGATTCTGTTTTATGGTGCAATGTGACTGACTACCTTGTACCTTGTTGTAAAATACCCCAAAAATAAAATTATACAAAATGAATCCCAGGCTTTTTCCCCCATACCCTCCTTTTCTCCCAAGTTGACCCCAGGGGTCAGTGCCTCTCCCCAAGACCCCGTGGTGTAGTGGGTTGAGAACAAGGGCCTAAATCACAACGACCTGGGTTCAAATCCAGCACAGAGCATAGTGCCAAACACATCCATGGGCCCAGATCCCTGTAACCGCAGCGCACTCCCCAACTGTCCAGATCCCGTCTCCCAACTGTCTTTCCAGGTACCCACCTGTCCCACCAGGAAAGGCTCAACCAGGAATCTTAAAAGGAATTGACCTTTTATCAGTTTTATAAGTCGAAGAGCAAATAATTTGCTGTAAGAAAATCCTTCAGCCAGATTTGAACACAAGACCCCTCACACTGAAGCCCACATCCTTAACCACTGAGCTATCAGGGATCATAACAATTTCCACTCAACTTTTAAATTTAACATTGAACTATCTAGTTGTAATAACCTGCAGAGTTGGGGTGTCAGAAAACCACAAGAAAGCAGGGCTCCCCTGTTAGCTCACTGGGTTAGTGTGCGTGCTCTGTAAGCTGGGGCAGCACCGCAACCCTTTTCTGTACATCTTCCTCCCTCTCTTTTCCTGTCACACTTCAATTAACGGTCCAATACAGCATGTACAATACTGAATACGATCGTACATCGATGTTTAATCGAATCGTGACCCCAAGAATCGATTCGAATCGTGAGGTACCAAAAGATTCCCACCCCTACCATCTAGTGTTGAGAGGGGTTCCAGTTATACGTGTGAAGACAGTTCATCCGTGTGAGGTCACTAAGGTGATGAGACTGGGCCTTCCCAGATTGAAGCCCTCACCTTGAACTCCTCTGGCGTAGAGTTATGCTCCTGCTACAGTTGTGTTGATATCATGTTTCTGCAAGATCGAAATTCCTGGATTACTCGGTGATACTGTGTACATACTGTATATTGTCTGTTTACCAATTGTCAACTGTCATTTTCAAGTAGAATGTTGAATTTTCTACAGCAAAGATACAAAGCCCAAAATAATTTGCAAGCACAACACAATGGTTTCAAATGTTTTTTGTTTTTATATTTCAGTAAAATCTACTTGAATACACTTTGAAACAAGAGTACAACAAAATAGAATATACTTCAAATGTTGAATATACAAACTAGTTCAGTCTGAACGCAAACATCTCTTTCTCCCTCTAAATCGGTTAACTAGGAAAGGCAAAATGCAGTGGACATGTCGGGTGGGGGGGTTATAAACTCATGCTGCCGAACAACCTGTCAATTTCAAATAGCTAGAAGTGAAGCGTCTAAAAGGGCAGTACAGGGTACCCAGGTCAGTTACTACAGATAAGGGAGGTGAGGAAGAGTTAACATCCCACTAGGAGAAACTCCAGGAATTCTGCGACAACAGTAAATCCATGGGCGAGACCAATCAGAAGGAACTCTTAAGAGCCTGACCTACACTGAGAAAACGATAACAAAATATGTGATTCTGTACTCCTCAGTAATACTGTGCTTGGTACAAGGTATTGTTCGTCAGAAAAATTATGCGAAAAAAAAAAAAAAGCTTGATTAGCTTATAAACAAACAAGAAGTCATCAAAACTAAGGCTGCTCTTGTTTTAAAATTCGTAAACTGTATAGTAGATATATACACATCAAGTCCCTTTTTCTTTACTTGCCTTCCAGGAGCCTAAAAGCGGTCTTTCCAAAAGTTCCTGGTGAGTGTGTGAGTGTGCGAGCGCATTGGTATGTGGCAGTGGTGTGACACTGAGTGTGAGTGGGGGGGAGACCGACATAGCACCTGGCACTGTCACACGAGTTCTGCACAGTGATAGTCAAACTAATTGCTGGTTTTACTTTGTCAATGCAAGAGAAACACACAGGCAAAAAAATAAAGAACGTTTCTATACAAAGTGTAACAAACTTCTTCCTCCCCTCCCAGTTCACATTCTGGTTCATTTGAATTATTTGCCTGCTGTAGTGTTGCGGTATCCCTTCCGATTTATCTTTCCAAGGAGAGACCGTTAAAATGTAGTGATCCCAGTTGGTCCCTTTGTCTAGACAAGTCTCTTCAAATGTCATTTGCCGGATTTCTATGTCTATGGGTTCCACTTTGGGAACCGGAGATCTGAGAAAAGAGGTGGACAAGCCCGAAAGAAGGGAGGCATGATGGGAACTTGAGTTTTCAAAGTGTCTCAAAGTATTTTCAATAATAAAAAGAACAAATAAAAATGTGGGGCCAACTTGTACTGTGCCCCCGCCCTCCCCTAGAGGCAAATAGGGGTGGTTGGGTGGGCTTTGATAGGTGTGTGTGTGTGTGTACGTAAGTCCACAAATCCCCCTTAAGTCTCTTTGTTTTTCTCAGCATTCCGGCTCTTCAGATTTGACAACGACAGTGCCGACCTCCACGCCTGCAACTTCTGATTGGGTGACGAGTGGCGTGACCTCGTTGGCGTCCTGGTTCACTCTGTCCGCCCCTGTATGGTTGGGCCCGGATAGGACCGGTATCACCTGGACCGCTGCCTGCTCCGCCCCAGTCCTCCCTCCCCCTCCCGCCACCGCCTCCCTGCTCTTGATGATGCTGCTGACGATGCGGGGCGCCACCACCGCCACTGTGGGATTGGCCGTCGTCATGGTAACCACCGGAGTCCCGCCCGCCTGCGACACCACCAGCTGATGGTGAAGCTGCTGATGATGATGCGTCTGCTGGGCGGGGACCGCCAACCTCATCACCTGGGTGCCGGGCGCCATGGAGACAGGGGTCAGGGCACGGACAGTGAGGGGGCCCCCCAGGAGACTGATGCCCTGGGAGGAGGCCCCGAAGCCAGACTTGGTCTGGAGCTGGCACTGGGCCAGCTGGTGGGCGGGGATGGTAATGATCTTGGCTAGCTGGACGGTGATCTTGTCTCCATTCTCCGCTGTGGCAGGGACCATGGTGGGGATTGTCTGGATCATGACCTGGAGGGGGGAGGGTCAAACACGTCACTTCCTGTTTAGCAATCTGACTGAATGGCTCCACACTGTGGTGGCTCAGTGTTGAGAAACTGAAGTGCACAGTGACCATTGTTTACCTTCTGCTGGGTGTTGGCGTTGCCCGTGGGCGAGGCGTTGGTGAGGAGGGTGTGGCCCGACGCCACCGTAGTCCCTTGAGCCTGCTGCACAGCAACTGTGGAGATTTTCTGGCCCATCGACGTCGTCATGACCACCGGCACCTGCATGGCGACCCGGACCGTCCTAAAAACGAGGGAGGGGGAGGGGTCAGTGACGAGGGGTCCGCCCTGTTTACAAGTCAACAGTGAGCCTACTAACTGGCACAAACACATCTATTGTTTTTGTTTAAAAAGACACAATTTTTGTTTTTGCATCACAACTCTTTTTCTAAAAACCATCAACCAATCATAAACAACCATACTTGGATATCAGCAGAGACAAAGATAAGATTTTGTTAATAGTTTCTTTATCGCTATAGAGCATTTATAGGAAACAACCAAAATAAAGTGACATTATCTCTTTGTAAATGCCATCTGAGGGGCATCAGTCTGTGGGAGGCTGGTACCTGGGTCCGGCTGCAGTGGGGATGATGGCTGTGTGAGAATGTTGCGTCTGGCTCCCGTCTGTCGCCGCAGAGACCGTCATTATCCGCTGGACTCCCGCCGCCAAGGCCCCTCCCCCTACCAGCGACGCCTTGCTACCCTTGATGACGGGGGAGTGGACCACAGCCCTCGCCCCACCCCGCAGGATGTTGGGCGTCTTGGAAAGCTCGACGGCGCTGAGCAGCGTTTCGGACGGGGGCGGGACCCGCTCGTAAGAGGCACACTCCTGGCCAATGAGATCATCGGAGTCCGCCTTGTCATCGTCGATGATGACAATGTTCTTGGGCATCTCCTTGAACTGGTACACCAGACGTTGACCTTCGACCTTGGCTAGGATGCCTCTCTGGTAGTAGTATCTGGATGGGAGAAGGGGCAGGAGGGTGGTGTTAAGGAGTTGGTAGAGGTGGAGACTAATCCCATGTTCAAAGTTGGTTTTCAAAACGGGCGTAGAAAAGCCACACAAGCGCACACTCCTCACCTGAGCGCCCGGCCCATGGTCTCGTAGTTCATGTCAGGCTTGTTCTTGTGCTTCCCCCACAGCTTGGACACAGCCTTGGAGTCCACCAGCTTGAAGATTCCCTTCTCCCTCTGAGTCCACTTGATGTACCTGGGACACGTGTTCTTGTCCTGGAGCAGGTCCAGCAAGAACTCCCACAGGTAGGTGGTGCTGCCCGCTGGGACACAAACACACAGGTTAACATTCCATGCTTATTTTCATGGCTGATGCTGTTGCTTGATACAAAATCAGTCATCATGACCAAGAGATGGCTGTTAAAATAAATTTCTGTTGGGTTGGCAACGGATAAAAAGGCCGGAAGTGTGTGTTCCACCTTTCCCCTCTCTGGGTTTCTTCTTAATGCCGAGGTCAAGTGATCCGTTGGGTATGGCTGCGTGGTGCGTCTTGGGTTTCCGCCCGGCTACAAGGACAGATGACCAATAAAGTTATTCAACCAGAATCGGATCAACGTCCAACCCCTCCTTGCTGTCTTGGCAGAAAGTAAACAGACTGATACAACTATGTCTAGTACGATACACAAGGACCATGAGGGCATTGCACCAACTTAGGATATGGTTTTAAGTCTTCCATACAGAAATGTTGCCTATTATAGGATGAGGTCCTGCCTCCCTGACAACCACAGGGAATGGGAGTATTCATTGGTTAGTTAGAATGAGAGATACATTATGGTCTGTTGTGTGGGCTGACCTTTCTTCCTCTTGACGGGCTCGTGGTCAGGTTCAGGCTCCAGGTCGGGCTCCTCGATGAGGGTGACCTCCATGGGGCAGTCATCCTCGCAGTCCTCCGTCGACACCTCCACCACAGTCTCAGTCATGGCGTCGGGCCGCATGGCGGCGTGCAGGAAGTCCGGTGTGGCCACGCATGCCGGCACAAACACATCTGGGGACGGCCAGAGGTGAGGGGGGAGAGGCAGGATTTGAATGTTGTTTTTGAAAAGCTTTTAAACGGCTGCATGGGCGGTGTTCCTATATGTGTGTGTGTGTGTGTGTGGGGGTCCTACCTGGACTGCGGTCCCCCCGCAGGCTGGAAGGTGAGTCCATATGCAGCAGGGCCTCTGCTGCTTCGATAGTCTTGTCTGAGCAGTGGATGCTGCTGCCATGGACAGATGCTTCCACTGAAACACACACACACACACACACACGTTAGAACCCGTGCACCGGAAGGGGGGCACACACTCATACAGGTAACAACCATATTAGCAATATTGTACACAACAGTAAAAACCTGCAACAGTGACGGCCACATTACTTGAACACAGATCGCTCAAATTCACTTGAGATTTCTGGTATAAAAAAACATTTTCAATCTACATCACAGTGAGAAACCTCTCAATGGTGCCCCCTAGTGACCTACAATACAATTGTACCTCTAGACTGATTTAGGATCAGCTCAATTTTTCCCAGTCCTGTCAGCCACTGTGACCTGCACAGCCTGACTGACGCTGAGACAGCAGACAGGCATCATGTTACCAGCCGTCCGTCCTCTGATCCCAACTGTTTGAAACAGTGCCTTCTTAGACATAGCCTTTCTTTCCTAATACCTGTCACTTAACTGTTAAGAGCTGAAATGTAGTGTGTGTGTGGGGGGGGAGGGGGATCCTTCCAGACTACTATGTAGACTGGGAAAGGAGGTGAGAAAGATGAGGAAGTGGGCCAGAGACAGCTCATGCAGCAGACTGAAGACTGGAACCCAGAACACCTGTTGCTGTCGTCAATCACTGAGGGAAATGGGAGGAGATGGGGTGGGGGCAATATCAGTTTACTTTCTACCCTGTCCTTGTTTGGATATCTGAGGGGAACAGAGGAGCTATCTTTAGGCTGTCTCAGTCATTCAGCCCTACACACACACACACACACACACACACACACAACATAGGAGAACACAGAGCAGCTATCCCATAGGCTGGACTGCCCTTGAAACCAGGCAGATCTGCAGAGATATTTCCACAATCGATTCGTTATGGTACTTTGAGTGCTGTTTGTTTGGTTATGTACTACATGCATAAATATTCATAACATGAGGAGCTAGTCTGAACACCACAGACAAATAAACAATGTAGTAAAAAAAAAAAACGGAAAAAAAAAAAAAAACGTGAACTGATACACGTGTGCATATACTACATTGTCATAATTCATCATGCTTCGTAAAAAAATGAGAAAGCTGGTACTAGTTTACCGAGCCGAGAATAGCCAGCTTGGACAAAAAGTAGTGCTGTCCCCTATGACTTCCGTGTTTACACTCTTCTCAGCCTTTCCCTCCAGTTCTCTTCGAAGACGCACTCAAATCCACCTGCCACTCAATACCCGCCCTGTGCACCATTGGCTACCTCTTCGCTTAGGACCCACCCCTCTTAAACAGCTTATTGGACGAAGGAAGTACTTCGAATGACTCGCTAAAGCCGTTGGACTAATGGTGCTGTCAATCATAGCGACGACCGCCTTGATGTATAACAATGCTTCCGCCATCAACTAAAACAAAATACTTAAAACAAAAAAACAATTCCTACAGAAATAACCTTTCAATCACTTACTACATGCAAACAATATGTATAAACTTGAACGCTAGATGGTAAATCCAAAAACTATGACCGGGACCCCTGCTGAAGCCACAAACTGCACGGGCCACGACAATCCCTCGTTTGGACAACGGGACCATTTTTGGCAATGAAATGTTGAAATGGAATAGAATAAAACAAGAGCATAAAATGACAGATAATTAACATAATGACCATTTCCCCAAACACGTAACCTCATGCTATGGTTAGAACGCTATGTCGCTTAGGGAAACTGTTGGTGGAACGTTATTCAATATGACCAGAAAAAAAAGATTTCCATTTGCAGCGGATAAGATCACAAAAGTGAAAACAGTGAAATCAAATACATGGGCACTGAATTTTAATTCAGTGGCCATTTACATTTTGATGAGAAATATTACAGATGTGTGGATAAAAATAAATAAATCTACATGCCCTTCCGACTCAGACAGCGTGGCAAAGACGTAGGAAAGACAACATCTTCCACACTTCCTGGTTTCTCAGCAGCTAGCTGTGAACCGTTATTCCGACAAATATCGAAAGCGTTATAGTGCATGCCGATGTGCAACAGACATTTTGTGCAGACTAGTCCAAGCTTGCAGAAAGACAGAATGAACAATACTTTATAGCAATTTAAGACGTGATGAAGAAATTCGGGAGAACGCCATGCATGTTGCTAGCCAAGGTGATTACTTCCTGATCTGCCCTCCATTACTTCACACAACTACTTAACGGATAAGAGCGCAGGGTTCGCCATAAACATAGGCAAGACACGTTACTAATCGCAAACTTGATGAGTTTTAAAGTAATTTCGTTACGTTACCTGCTCTGATGAGCAGATCGAGTTGGTTTGCGGGCCCCCCCTCATGCAGTGAAGTCGCCATGTTCTTCCCTTGCTGCAGATTCACATTGACTTAACTGAAATGCATTGGCAGCCACTATCTCAGATCACTCCGCCGTCACAGGAAATCTCAAATTCAGCTAAACGCATAACAGCCGCACTGCGGTGGAGAGATATCCTTCCGCGGCTAACACAGGAAATCCTCCGCCTCTTGCGTAGACTAGACGTCAACAGGAAGATAGCGACTACCTTCTAACATGACGATTCCTACATTATAATTTACCATCATTTACACTACGTTCAAGAATAGACAAGGTGGATTTTGACAAAGAAAAACTTCATGTCGGCTTCTTGATTCGTAAAATAAGGCTCTTAAAATAACATTAGGTTTCATGGTTTGTTTTCCTTCAAGATTTTCATACTCTTTTATAGATAGTTTTGGAGAGGAGTTACAAATTATGAGTGCTATGCTTACATAATTTGTAACTTTATTAATTTAATTTCTAAATTATTTTACGCTTTGATGTTAATAGACTTCTGCTTATTTCTTATTACAAGATGTGTTTAGGTAACTCAATACTGGTAGACAAGCAAGCAAGGCGTTGACTGTAGATGTCGATATGTCTAAGTGTCATTCTTATACAAATATTACTTGTGTAAAACTGGTTATTGTGCTTTTAATTATGTTGCGTGTGGATGTCCACACTGCCACTTACGCAATAAATAGAAAAGTATATTATCGAGCATGATTCTGACACTAACATTTATTTTATGTTTTACTACAAGGGAAAACCACAAGATGGCAGTGTCTACAGTGTAGCTGAATATGTGGTCAAAGTTTTTGTGGTCATACGTGAGTGACCTCGAGTTCTGCACATCTTCAACCTATCAGGTATATCCTATTGCTGAAGCAGTGGTGTAGATAGCAAAAATAAAGTGCCAACACTTTGCCATAGAAATTGGACTCGGACTGGGTGTATCTCACACCAGTAGTGTGTGTGCATGAGCGTGCGTGTTCACACATCCAGCTTCCTCTCACCTGTCTCCACCGTCTCAGTCTCCACCTCTTGCTCGTCCCCCACGTCATGCATCAGGTAAGTCCCGTCATCGTACACCAGTACCTGGGCTGAGAAGCACTGCTCCAACTCCTGCCCCAGCCCCGCGCCTGGAACCTCCTCTACAATCACTGCCTGGTACTCCCCTTCCACCTCCTCCTCTCCAGCCCCTGCTTCCACCTCCTCCTCGTAGGCCTCCCCCTCTACCTCGCCCTCTGCCTCGCCCTCCATCTCCACCTCAACTTCACACTGGCCCTCCTCCTTGAAAAATAAGGGATGGATGGAGGAGAAAGAGAGTGTCACAGTATGAAAACGGCCGTTGGACAGAGATATAAAATAAGCAAATAAACCGGGTAAACAAATATGTCCAAAAGAAAAAAGATGCAGCATAGAGAAACACCACCAATCATGTTCTTTTTGTTTATTTCAAATTGTAATACAAAATCTATCGTGAATGAGCACATTACCCCTATTTATCGAACGATCTAATTGAAAAATGTAATCCACTTCAGAGACGAGGGACAAGGTGTGTGTGTACATGTGCCTCACCTGTTGAGGGTCTTCCACTGCGGTTACATACTCCACCACCGCCCCTCCGCTGTCGACAAGCACCACTGAGGTCATGATGCATGCCCGTCCAGCCCTGGCTCAACGCCTGCCCCTCGCACTGGACCTTCTGTGTGGGTGCGCCCGGAAATACGCCCAGCCAACACCGGATCTCTGAAACAAAAAGTGGCATATGAGTTGCTTTGATAAATACCCACAGTGAAAGATTTAGAGACTAATTCGGTTTGGTAGCCACAACCTGGACGATAAACAACCTCGCAATCCCTATGCTCTCATCTGAGGACCCAATCAGAATGCAGTCCCAGGCTTCTGTAAGGCCTCCTACCTCCCCCTTCCCATCTCCTCTCTCTTGGCTACCCAACACAGGAAGTGCCTGTCTACTGAGTCAGGAATCAAAACTAAAACAGGAAGTTAGCTCAGTTACCTCCCTCTTGGTGTAGAGGATGACTCAGAGTGGGGGCTGGGGGGGGGGGGGACCATGGCAACCATTGCCATTAGCTACAGCGACGGCCTTCATTTCCTGCTTCGTAGTGCTCCGACAAGGGATGATCAGGCAGACAGGAGAGAGTACAAATCGCTCAAACACACACTTTTGTGAAAAGCACGGCAGGAAACTCACTGAAACTGAACCGTCAGCTCTTTCATCTTGTCTGGATCCAAACAGAACTCCCAGGAAAAGAGAAGGAGAGCACCATTTGTCCTCCTCTCACAGCTGTTGAGCCGCCTCTCCTCTGTCACAGTCACCAAACTCTGCCATCTATAATAGATAGGCCAGGCTGGTGTGATGTTCCCTGAGACTGACCCGGGATCTGTTCTAATGGAACCGCCTTCATTCATCAATTATTCATCAGCACACAGCTGAGACAGATCTGGGAACTGGCTCAGTCTGGAACAACCATGCACACTGTTGCTCTGGTTCCATGAGAGTGTGTGTGAGTGTGCGCAAAAACAACGAATATGTGTGAGAGAGGCAGAGAGTTTGTGTGTGTGGGTTTGTGTGTGCATGAGAAAAAGAGTGTATACTTGCAGTCGCAAGGCCTTGAAGATTGCATTGTCTGCAGGTTTCAATTCCATTGGCACTAAGATGATAACCACAGACGGGACCTTCATTAAAATGATGCTGTTGGAAAAGCGGATGCCAGCTCTCTGTTGATCTCTCTCTTTCCCACACTCTGTGCCTGGCTGTCTTTCCCGCTCTCTTCCTCTCCCAAACTCTATGGCTGCTTGTCTGTTTCTCTGTATCCATTTTTTTGTAGTCCTCACAAAAACTACCCTGCGCCCCAAAATAGATGTAGATAAGTTGTTAGTCTTAAAAGTTAGTTAATCTTTAAGCAATCTCTTTTTCTTTCCAATACAGATACACTCCTTTAAATACTGAGTCATTCCTTGGACAAAACAAGGTCTGAGACACTATCCCACTTTAGAGACGACCCACCCCTCCTTCACGCTCTGAACCAAGCCCAAAGGGCTTGACGAGCAAGTCTGCCAAACTAGACTTTCCACCACCAAACGGGTCCTACCAGACCTACAGGCCGGGGGCCAAGACAACAGCTCCATGACGCTGCCCATACAATCCCTTTGAAGGTTTTAGAAATCAACTTAGAACCAGGGAAATAAATTGCTAAAACCCCGAAGAGCAAGACTTGTGACACTGACAACGTTTACCACATCATCTTGGCTTGCTAATAGCAAGGGGAAGAAAAAAAGGTTAATCTAGGCTAATAAAACCTTGAGGTCATGAATCATTGATGAAGCCAGTTAGCGGTGTAGCACTAACTTGTAAAACTGTACATAAACATAGAATACAGGGAGGCCAGTAGGACCGAAACAAACCAACCACTTGCAGCAAGTTGGGTAACTTACCTTGAAGGAAAATACAGCCCATGATTCTATTACAGCAGTTAAGGGTTGCGATATTGAAAAGTAATTCCGTTTGCTAGGTGTCACCCAGTCTTATGACTGGTTGAATTCTTGCTGGGTCATCCTGACCAGGGAATAGGAAAATGTGTGTCCTGCTGTACGAGAGGATCATATGATATTCATGCTCAAATAGAGGGGGGGAGGGGAGGGGGGAGAGGATGGGAGAAATGTGGTCTCGCCAAAATGGATATTCTTCCACATTTCTCCCACCAGCCACATCTCCTCTTCAAATCTCTCATCTGCTGTCTTTGCATCCATCCATCCCTCCATCTCTCTTTTTCTCTGGCTCCTCTGGTTGCTCCATGCGGTAGAAAGAGCTTCTGAGGGCGACTCAGCACTTAGAACGAGCCCTGCCCCCAGATCACATGATGAGGGTGGAACACACACACACACAGTGTCACATGATCCAGCAACAACTGAGCTTTTGTTCAGACGGTTGCTAACGATACAACGCCCTGCCTTGTGTCGTGTCCTGTCATCTCCCTGAAGCTCACACACACACACACAGATGACTGACCATGCGAGTTTAAAATACACCCAGACATTTGCAATCATTTCAGTTTACACAACACGATAAACTCCTTCAAAGATTGTGGAATATTGATAAATAGTGACTGATAAACTATGACACACGCAGACCTATGCAACTATAATGCTATCATTAAAGCAAGGGTTAGACTCCATGTGGCCTCACCTTTCCCAGACTCTGTCCTGCCATGAACTCTCTACCTTAACAACAACAGTGATCTTGTCTGACTCTGAGCATAGTGAGACACACATAGGGTCTTTATTTCTCCCATCTCTAGCCTATTCCAGCACTGACCCCCCCCCCCCCCCCCCCCAAAAAAAAAACACCAACAGATTTAGTGTGATTTAATCTTCATTTGAAACCACACCTCACAGCTGCGGGGCTTTACTGAATTCAAAGAATGACCTTAATTTTTGGGGGGGGAAAAGACAAAAAACATTCCTCAAGAAGTTAACTTTTTGCACAAATACCCTAGTATAAGACTGAGTGAACTGCCATTGCTGTGACATTTGTGTAAATGATTTGATGTTCTCTTTAAAACAGCCTGGTGTATCAAAACGAGAAGTCTTAATGTCTCATCTTACGCCCAAGTGTGTGTGTGGTTATGTGTGTGAGAGAGACCTCCACACTTTGTAAACAGCAGTTCCGTTGTTCGACAAGTAAACCCAACACTGTTGCTTTCATAGCCCCATCCCCATGTTACCAAAGTAACCATCAGTCCTGCCACTGATCTCAGACGGATTTTTGGTCAAACAATAACGTTAACTAAACATTTATGCACAGACCAGCAAGCCTATAGCAAACATTACACAAGGCATTCAGCATTTCACCACAGTAGGGAAAGAGAGATAAGAGGGTTGGACTAATAGATGTTTAATGTCAGTTAGCCTACCCATGTGGCTTTGATTTCCATTCAAAATATAATTGGGCTTTTTGTGTTTATTGTACATGTTCTTCCGTCATTCTTAGTATAAGTATAAAAAAATATTTAAAAAATAATAAATAACAATACTGCAGTAGGATATAAATAATATTCCAAGACATATAAAATAGACAAATATAGGTGCAACTGAAGTTAAAATCGTTGTTTAATTGACTTACAGTTTATTTTGGTAGACTAGACAAGTATGCTCGATCGAAAACCTGAAACTTAACACACACATACAAACATCTGTGAGAATATCTGGCACCAAGCACATTTTTGAGATATGTTGGCTTTAGGTACTCTCTTTTAACAGAACACATCTTATATTTCCTAAAATATGCAAATGAAACTTGAAGTATCATTAGCCAACAAAGTAATTACAGATAGATAGCTACAACTGTATGCTTTTCAACATTGCCATCGTCGATAGAGTGTAACGTAATGTAATGTCAATGCCAACAACAACCACAACTTGGAAAAAAGCTAGCTAGCACTATCTATCTCAGTTTGGGGATAGCTATCGCCATATAGCTTGTTTAAAGGTCTAAGAGTTTGCTAGAAGAACAGTTCCAGTTGGCTATAAGAGTTTGTTTACATTCCTTTCTAATAAACGTGTTTACGAGTTCATGCAGACGGGCAATTGTT
This sequence comes from Osmerus eperlanus, assembly GCF_963692335.1. NCBI lineage: Eukaryota > Metazoa > Chordata > Actinopteri > Osmeriformes > Osmeridae > Osmerus > Osmerus eperlanus. The sequence continues at coordinate 12,188,110 of NC_085031.1, forward strand.
AGTGGTTAGCTAGCTAGCCACCTAGCTGAGCTGGCTTGTAGTACCACACGTCAATAAACAAGCTGCCCTTCCAAAAAGTCTGGCAAGCCAATTAACTAGTGCATGTCTTGCTATTGTGTAAAAAAAATTGACAGACCCGAGACACAGTTTGCAATTAAACCCGAGCTCATAAAAGTCATTTTGCTATGGAAAAACTAAAGCCAGGGCTTAGGCTAAAGAGATACATTCCAGGCAGTGACAGCAAAAACATGCCTCGCTTAATACTGTATTCCCAATTACAATAAAAACATTTTTAATATGTAGCTGGCTAGTTGGCTACACTGGCAAGCTGCAGCAGAAAACATGATCTGACAGACACAGGACCGAGGCAACCTGCTTACCTGGCTTAAAATGCTTCTTCAGCCCAATAAAAAGTGGTTTGATGATGAGGCGCCTTATTAATGCACACACAGGTAGCGTCTAGTAGCTGTATTGAAAGCAAACGTTATATGGCTAACTACGCCTAGGCTAACTTACTGTAGCTAGCTAGTTAGTCTCCAGTGGCAGTGGGTCTAGAGTTGACACCCCGTAGTAACCTAGTAGCTTGCTAGTTTCAGCTAGCTAACGAATGCGGAGTGGAGGATGAGAATCAACATGCCTCCGTAGCTGTAGTTATCCTATCCGGTTCATTTGCTTTTCAATAAAATAAGAAACACAATACATTGTTGTTCCAAACAGTAAACAAAGCCATTTTTCATGGAGGCTACTGCTTGTAGATGAGAAGATCCAGGTCAAAATCACGCACCCTGCCAGCGACTGACACACACATCGTGACGTCACGCTGAACGGCCACTGCCCCCCTCTGTTTCCAGAAATAACAACACACAATACTTCAGAAACGACCATCCAACAGAAATAATTTTTCCAATTAATTCCCTCTTTAAGTTTGACAGCAAGGGCATTTGCGACATGCTGGCTTTATGGAATTAATGTATACATGGCATATGAGACAGGCAACTTCATGCAGTGCACTGCAGTGTATGTATGTCCCACAGCATTGTTATATTGTTATGGTTATCTTTGAGCTTGTAAACTTGAATAAGCTGGGTTTACTTACCATAAACATTTAATTTTTCTCGAAATGGGAATAACTCTAACATGCATAGAATTGCATGTAGGCCTAAAACAAAGTATGTAGCACCATCTTCTGGTTAAATCAATGTTATTTTTGTTACAGAAACAATTGCCCACTGTTTAAATATTTATTCCAAGTGTCTAAACAAGAACATTGAAATATTGACTCACCCTGCAGGTGATTCAATGTGAGGTCAAGACATCTTCCTGTGATTCATTCAACAGTCAGGATTAGTGCAAAATAAGTTGATCACAAAATGTGTTATTTAAATGCATATTTACAGTTGTTTTTATTTATCTGTACAACATTCTATTGTGTGGCAAAAAAAACAAACAAAAAAATAAACACAAGTATCCTAACATACTCAATACTACTTTATATTTATATGATATTAAATATTATAGTCTAATGTTTAGGGTCCTTTGGAGACAATTGATTTACTTTTGTAGTTTATATTGTTTTCATAAAGGTTAGCAGTTAGCAGACGCCATTGCTTCATAAAACCATAATAGCCATTAAGGAACTGACATCACTTTTTACTTTGGGTATACAATCTATCAGACAACTTTAAATATGGTACTTTCAACAGTAAAGTGATTAACTTTTAATACATTCAATTGGTCATGTAAATAACTTTTAATACATTCAACTGGTCATGTGAATAAATTGTAATACTTTCAACTGGTCAAGTGAATACATTTGAATACAATCAACTGGCCACATGGATAACTGAATACAGTCAACTGGTCATGTTTATAAATATAAATACGTTCAATGAGTTTTGCAATGGCGGCACCTTGAGTTACTAAGTAGTAATTGGAACAAAAGGTCTAACTTCTAAACAAATCCTAAACAAAATGCCTATCCAAACCTTAGAAAAGTGCTAGACTATTAGCAGACAAAAAAGAGTACATGGTTTATTTGACCTATGGTTGACCACTGTCACATTAGTGTTGCTGACATTGGAACAGAGTAGAAGAACAAATCAGAGCTCATTCTAACGCTGTATGACTGTCCTGTTTCTGATTGACAGCTGGTGAAAGTTCCGGAAGGCACGTCTCTGTTCATCTCACGACTGGACTGAGATCACGGCCAGGCTATCAATGGCTGAGGAGAACAACAACAAAATAACAGGTTTGTTTAGAGGAAACTTCAACCAGTGCACTCTACTAGACCTACTCATGTACTATGGGGCCTAGTGTGTCGATCTGCTGTTCATAGAATTAGAATTAATTGAACGGACATTGCACCAAAATCCCAACCCAAATATTTTTTCTTCATAACAGATAAATGTAAAATACATGTCTATACAAGAATGAATAAATGAGTCCACCGTGAATACATTATTGAATATATCAAAGCTCTGATGCTACCGAATTCTGTTATGGGCTATTAGCTGTAATTGTTGCTGTATCCCATTCCAGAATTAGAGGAAGATGTCCGTTCTGCAGATTCAAATTCTATGTCTTTTTGTCTATTTACCTTCACAACTGTACTATTACATCACAGAGCAGCCTCTTTTTATTGGATTGGCCATCTCCTGTGATGCTGTGGGCATAGGCAGAAATGAAATGGTCTGTTTTTACTAACTTTATACGTAAATTTGATCACAAATTTCTTAGGTTTTGGTCATGTTTTTCATCGTTTCCATGAGCCTTGTGAATTAGGTGGTAGGTTGACAGGCTCACAGTATTCGATAATAAAAAAAAAAATTATATGTATATATATAAATAAAGCATCTTTTAGCGCCAATTGCACACTAAGCTATTATTGTACAACACTGAATAATGCCTGCCAGTTCCCACTGGTCAGAAGTAAAACGGAAGTCTTATTGACTTTCCAGGCCAATAGCAGCAAAGTAACAGACTAGTGTGAGCTATGGCATATTTTACCTAGCCCTGCCATGGGTGTTCCCTCCTCCTTGGCTTCCTCCGCCATCTCCACGGCTCCCTCGGAGGTGCTCTCCTCGAGCAAGGTCTCCACTGCCTCCTCCTCCACCTGGACATCCGCCTCCTGGACTTCTGTGCCTTGCACAGCTTCCTCCTCCACCCCACGTGGCACCACCTCCGCCTCCACAACCAGGGGTTCCGCCGCCTCCGAGGCCGGGCCAGTGCTGTGGCAGGAGTGGCAGTGCTCTGCAGCTGAGATCTCCGGAGCTGGCTCAGCTTCCTCTACTGTCGCTCCCGGCAGGACCTCCAGGGCGGCACTGACCGAGGCCGCTGCCAGGTGGGCCGCCGCTATGATGAGGGCTTCTGCCTCGGATATGGCCTCGGCCACCTCAGCCGCCTCCCGGGCTGGTTCTGCAGACTCCTCCACAGCAGACGCAGCTTCAGTTGGCTCTTCAATTGCTGTGGCTTCCTCCACTGCAACAACCTCAAGAGCCGGTGCCTCAAGAGCTGGTGCCTCAACCGCTGGTTCCTCAGCCTCTCCCACCTCTTCCACTAAAGGAGCGGAGGCTGGAGCCTCCTCAGGGAGGGGGGCAGCTTTCTCCTCTGCCTCATCATCTGCAGCAGAAACACCCGCAGCAGTGGTCTCCACCTCCACAACCAGAACTACTTCCTGCGGTTCAGAGGTCACTTCCGCCTCCGCCGCTTCTTCTGCACCTGCGTCATCAAGAACAGCCTCTTCAGGCCTGGGCTCCTCCATCTCCCCAACAGCGGAGGCCTCGACCGGCGCTTCCTCTTCAGCCACCACCACTTCTTCCTTGACTGTCTCTAGAACTTCCAGGGATTCTGGAACATCCAGGGCATTCTCCTCCAGGTGTCGCACGGCGCTAGCGATCCTCGTCTCACCCACGGATGCTGCTGCGATTTCCACTGTGGAGCTGGTCAGGATCTTCACAGCCGTCAGGATGTCAGAGACCGTCCCTGGGACCAAGGAAGAGGATGTGGCTAGGTTAGCGGTAGTGGAGGCAGTAGCACAAAGACTACATTTCTAATTCCCCGTTTTATTTACTATAGACAAAAACGCTAGTTATGCATTACACTACTACACTTAACGTTGGTCTTTGTCATGCTTGTTTTGTTTGAGATATTTTTGTGGTGTCACAGTGGCAACATTATCAACAGGGTTTTCATGTTTCACCTCTGCAGTAAAGTAAGTGACAATATTCTAGTATGGATGGGTACCTACACAGCACGGTCATTGAACATCCACATGGCACTCACCTCGCCCGCCGCTCCACCAAGGGGGTGGCACATGGGGGATGGCACAGGGACGTCTCTGGGGCTCTACAGGGGACTGCCAAGCCATTTCATGCTCCATCTTATATTATACATTATATAACATCAACATGACATCCACCTAACACAAGAGGGCATTAGTATGAAATGGCACCAGTGTAAGCATTCATCCTTCAGACCAGCAGGAGGAGTAGCAAGGCTGAGGCTTTTGGCAAAACTGTTGACAATACTGGAACTAGTCTTTTCTCCTATGGAAGGAACGTTTTATTATCTATGCTATGCCATCACTTGCATGAGAAGTATCTGTGGTCAATATATGGTTTAAAAGATGTCCACAAGGCAAATCTGTAAATAGAATTGTTGTGCAATAAAGAAGGATATGAAAACATCTCTCCACAGAGAGAGGTAAGTGTGGTTAAAGGAACTGGAATTAGTTTAGGTTCCAAGGACCCGTTTAACAGGTTCAGACCTGTCAAACCCAGCTGCTGTAGCCAGCGCTATTTGTGCAGTCACTTTTAAACTACGGTAGTGTATTTCAGGACTAACAAAGAAAATATACCAATTTGTGCCATAAATGTCCCTAAATAGATATCTACATGTTACATACTTCACTGTATAACATAGTAGCAGTATAACAGGGAATGTCCAAGTCATCCATAGGAGCATGAACAAGGCAGACATCAGCTCTATCAACACTACAGGAAGGGGGATAGCAGATCAGTAAGGTGTCTAATAGGCAACAAAATACAATCCTAAACTAGGAGCATTGTAGCAGTGTGGGTGGGTGTAGACTGGATAGGCTGAAAGGAACCAGTTGCCTTCTGAACTGGTAAACTGGTGTGGTTGTAAATGTTTAACAAAAAAATGCTTTTACATAATGCCAACATTAAGAAATTGATTTGAAGATGTCAGGCTGTAGAACATCGTGCCCTAAAAGAGCATACCCCAAGGTAAGGAAGAAAAATCTGTTACATCATAAAAAGCAATATTAAGTGCATTGTATATGCATGCAGTAAAAAAATGCAATTGAGGACGAGATGTCATGACGTCTTTATTGAATGACTTAAATGTCCTTATTTAGTCAGCAAAACATTCTCTAGATTAACACGATAGCGCATTACTTGGTCATGGCGACAATATACCAGACAGTAAAAAAATTCCAACGTTGGTAGAGAACAGATGTTTGGGGGAGGCTCATGAAAGTTTCCTAGATCTTTCCTTTCACAGATAAAAGATGACAAGAAAAAAATAAAGAAAATGGCTTAGACTCTAGAGGTTGGAGAGAGAAGTGTGAGGTGATTGAAACCCACCTGTTGTGGCACAAAGAAGTGTGTCACTTGTTAGAGTGTCATACGTGCCTGACGTGTGTGTGTGTGCGCGTGTGTGTGAAGCGCCTTGGTTACAGGAGGGCTTGAGTGCAGTGTATGAGTTGTGGACTGATCGCAGTTACACGTATAAGCACTCCACAAGAGGCAAAGGCGGGTAGAGTAAAAAACATTAAGATAATCCCTAAAGTCAGGTGAAGTAAACTGAAGGGAGACTGGCATCAGTTCTGTAAACTGCTGGTAAGGTTTGACGGTTTTACTGGAAGTCATCTCATCCCAAGCACTGATCTAAGATCAGCTTATTTCAACAATTACTAAAGGGCTCAGCTTGGCATTAGGGTAGGGGAAACTGATCTTAGGTCTGTGCTTGGATGAGTGAATGACTTATCCCTGGAGTAGAAGTACAGAATGTGACATAGAAGGGTCTGACAGGGACGCTCATTATATACAGTACCAGGAAGTACACCCGGGAGCCAGACAATAGTTTTATACGGTTCCATTTACAAAAAAAGTTGCGCTTGGCTCCCATTGGATATCCACTACTCCCCTAAGTAATTGAGCTGTATGACATCTCCGTCAAAACCTTGTTCATCTCATTCTAGAAAGGTGTGAGAGCAGCACTGTGGGAGAGAGGAAGAGAAGGCTGAAGCAGAGAGGAAGGCTCAGGAGCAAGAGCTAACAGGTTTTTTGGTCACATTTCACAATAAAATGCAGCAGAATTAGCAAGCCGTTTCATTCCCTTATTTTATGAAATCCAATGGATACAATTATTTTTGCATAAAAACCTTCACCTGCTTCGTGTCTTCAGGTAGCTGGAGTTCCCTGCACTTTGAATTGTCATTACGAATCAAACTGAGTGCAAACTGATTTAAATTGCATGAAATCCTGCAGCCCAATTAGTGCAAGAAGTCATGTTCCCCCATTTAGTCAAAGTAAAGGAAATAAAAGGTGCCATTTTGTGTCCTAGGATTTAAGGGGCACATACATCTTTACAGCTGTTACTCAGTGACTCAGGACAACTGTACTGTATACATTCAAAACTCCTCCACTTCCAATCCCTAAAACCCTCTTCTTTACACTCCTCCTAAAAACTGTTTGTGAATGTGATAAGTAGCCCAAACTGTAAAAAACGGCTCTAGATTTGCCCAGATAAGAATCAGCATAAACTAAAGTGTCCTCACAGAATAAAAGTCCACCTCTGCAGTTTATTGTCAGATGTTGTAGATTTGGGTCTGGGGATTGGGTAGAGCAGGGTAAGGGGGAGGGGACACCAAGACTAACCCAACCCCGTCCTCTAGGTTAACCTTTAACCTCTGACCCCACCCCCGTCTATGCTGCGACCTCAGCGGCGGGCGCCACCTCGGCCTCAGGGGCAGGGGCGGTCTCAGCAGGGGGGGCGACTTCCTCTACGACCGTACCCGCACTCTCCTCTGCAGGGGCCTCGGCGGGCGCCACATCCTCCACGGCGACGGATTCCACAACAACGGGAGCTTCGACAACGGCCTCCACGGCAACGGGAGCTTCGACCACCGCCTCTGGTGCTGCCTCCTCCACCACCACAACGACAGGCTCGGCAACGGCCTCTACAACAGCCTCGACGACTGGCTCAGCCGCAACCTCTGCAACGACCTCTGCAACCACTTCGGACGCCGGCGCTTCAGCTGCTGGGGTCTCTACGGCAACCGCTTCAACGACAGCCTCGGCAACAACCTCAGCAACGGGCTCTGGTGCAGCAGCAGTCTCCGCTACTGGTTCTTCTACAGCAGCAACAGCCTCTACGACCACCTCGGCGGCCGGGACCTCTACCGGAGCTGATTCAGCAGGAGCTTCTACGGCCACGGCCACCGGTGCTGCCTCTGCTGCTGGTACAAGAGGAAACGGAGAGAGTGAGGAGGGGGGGTCAGAGAGGATGCCCTGGCAGCTAGGACACATGCCAGCCAGAAGATTAGCACTAATATGACTAGCCATCAGTGGATCAGTGGCAGGAGAAGACCAGGTCAGCACCATACCCAAAAGGTCAAAAGGCGAGAACCATTTTAAAAGGGGCTTAGCGAAAAGGTTTTAAAACTTCAAATGAAATTAGTGAGGATGAGCTCAAAACAACCAGGTGGCAGAAATACATTTTCAGACAGAACAAGGCCAAAGACTAGGTCCAAGCCTCAGTTGACCTCCCATTTAGGCATGTACACAACTGGCACACCTCAACATGCAAATGCAATTAACAGTCAACACTGACAGATTTATTTCTATTACATTTAATAATTGTTGTCCAAAGACCTACAACAAGCAACACATCTTAGGTAGAATAGGGGGGTGATAGGAGGATGTCGGTCAGTAGCCGGAAAGATCCACGACAATTCAAGTGTTGTTTTTGTTTATTAGAACGAGCTTGGATCATTTAACAAATCAAAGCGGTTTGGTCAGATGAGTGTAGCACATGGGTTACAAACATCCTTATATACAATGAATAGACAAGTAGAAATATAGTTTCCACAGAATGTTTCCTTAAAAAGGCACAGCATGGGGTCAGCAAGTTTGTATATTTGAAAGACTACACCTGTCAATATCGTAAGTAATTTAAGCATTTTCCTGCATAATTTCTCTTCACTGACCCGTCAGTCTGAACAGGTGAGACCTTTATATGTGGACTGGAAGGCGCTCTACAACATGACCTCTTGACCTCAGAGGGAGAGAAGCGTCTCTCATACCAAAGCTCTACGTATCAGTGGGGAGAGATTCAAAAGACGGACAAAAGAAAGTTGAGAACAAATTTTTGGTTTGGTGTGCATTCTATGGAGAGTTGAAGATAAGCACTTGAAAAAACATCAAGGACATTTTTTATCAAAGTTCAGAGTACAGAACTTTTTTCTCCCCTTTTATGCACAAGCAAGGTTTAACTTCCAGATATGCAGAGCCCCTGTGGACTCAAATATGCACATTACAAAAGGGCTTTTATGTGTTGAGAGGCATTGCTATGGCTGTGAAGGTCATGTTGGCAACAGGTCTCCTTCGCATGGCAAGTTATGTAATTGGGTGGAGTACTGGCATGCTGGGTAGGGATTGGTAAAAATGCACGAGAGGGGTGTGATGAGCAGAAGGTTAGTGACTAGTTAAGAAAAACAAAATGGCTTTCACCATGAAGTATGAATGAGGACTACCTCCTCAGGAATGTGTGAAGAGAAAAGCCAAAGGGAATGCAGTCCACACGTTAGCACTGACATGCGCTTACAGAAAATACTCACCCTCTTCCGCACCTGGAACACAGACAGACACAAACACAGTTTAAAGTGGCATCTCAGGTTGTGTATTTGTGGTATGGGTGAGCCTTTGTATCCATGTGAACCCGTGAGAGGGAGTCAACTCTGACCAAGAGCAGTCTGCCCGGGCTCTCTCCCACAACACCCTCGGGTACGTAGACAAACTAATCACTGACGTATCGACTTTGACAGGCCAGATAAATGTGATTCAGATTGATCAGTCTACCATGTTGGCTTTGGGTTCCACCGCCAAAACATTTCGCCTTGCCCAGCGATGAAAAATCCCCTTTGCCATTTCACAATTGCCAAATGAAAACAGCTAGGCTTGGCTTACGAGCACCATGCTAGTTGTACGTAAAATTCCTTGTCCCTGACATAACCCTCTTAAAAGCTTCTCTATTTTGGAATGTGTGTTTTAATTGGTATATCATTACAAGTTTCATTAAATAGGTGAAAAGGAATATGTGTGCAGTACTCACTCTTTGTACTGGGGACTGCTGCGCTGTCACCATTCACTGTCTTGTAGGCCTGTGGGGGACAGGGAGGAATGTCAAGAGGACACTTTACTTTCCATAGAAACAAACCTAATAAATGCCACCAGTACTACCCACTTCCTTAACTATACCCAAACAAGCCTTTTATCAACATCAAATCAAATTTATTTGTATAGCCCTTTTTACACGCAAGCATGTCACAGAGGGCTTCACATATGCCCATAGAACTGCCCCTCAACCAACCTAAACCCTCAAGGAAGACAAGGAAAAACTCCCCAAAAACTCTCAACAGGAGAAAAAAAAATGGACATATTTACATTCATAAATTAAACAGGTTGGTGTTTAAAGAACATCTAGTTAAAGTCAAGAAAACTGCCCTATACATTGTTGGCTAACCTAGACAGGCACTTGTTACAATAACGGGGTCTACAGAAACAAAGACCCAATTGTGCTCTTCCACAGCCTGATCTATGGTAACGTCTAGGCTTGTTCCATGACAACAGTCACCACTGAGACCAGTCTCTGAGGGGTGAGCGCTGTGCAAATACACCATAGGCTTCTACTATGACACAAAATGGCCACCCAGACACCACAAATGTGCTGGTGGAAGTTTGGCAAATGACATCCGACTGTTACTCTTTTAAAAGTAATTTTATGACTACATTTGTAGTCTCTCTTTATCTCTCAATCTTTGCTACAGATTCAGAACAGCCCTGTAAAAATGTTGGGAGATGACAAACTGGCGACGACACAAAAGGGCTGTACTTACGTAGACTGCAGCAGCAGTGAGGCCTCCACCACACAGCACGACGTACACCACATTTGAGGATCCACCAGGGATCCCGAAGGACATCTGCCGTGCTGGAACAACTGAGGACAACGTGGATGAGTGGGGGGCAAAGTTAGGGGACGGACCAGGAACCAAACACAATCACAGCTGCATTTTACAGAGAATACAGTAAGTGAGTCTTTTTCATACACACTTGTTTTTGTGAATTGTGTACCACAAATTATTCTATGGAGCCTTATCAGCTGTGAACAATGGCCGGGTTTCCCAGATCCGTTAAGAAGCTCTTAGCGTTTAACGAATTTGGGAAACTCGGCCAATATGAATAGAGAAGATTGGTGGACACCTGTGCCCAGTCCATATAAAACGCACAGATATATGGAGGTAATACGCTTTTGAGAAGATTCCATCTTTAGTATGGGTAAATGCTGGGTAAGCCTCCTACTTAAAATCTCAATGCTTCAAAACATGATTTAGTTATGAGCTAATCAGGAGGTAGCAGGTCATTACAGTCCACCTGTGCCTGAAGACAGCCGTATTTTGGTACGTCAACAAGCCTACCGATCCTTTAATCTAATTAAGAAGGGTGCTACGCCAGTCATTTCCAACACCAGAGTGGAAAGTGTTCCCATAAGCCGAGCTGGACACATTTACATCCCAAATTTCTAACAAAGATTCCTTGTTTGAATTTTAGAGAACCAGCCCATCGTGCCCCACCATACGCGATGAGGGTTCTCCTTTCCTGCAGTCATCTACCAACTCATCTCATTAGTGTCATTATACCATACTTTACCCCTATCTTCGACAAGTACGCTAGTCTATTTTGTAAGTATTGTGCAGAGGAGCTTAGAACATTGCACTTGAAAACGCATTGGAAAGTCAAGGCCCTGGTAAATCTCATAATGGGCTGTTGTTGTTGTTGTTGTTGATCGTGATTGTATTCGGAAGCCAGGTCAGAAACCCTGCTTTGCCTGCTTATGGGATTGGTACCAGTGCATTAAGGCTCTTCCATAAATAAAACCTCCTAGCACTACCTTCACCCAAACACTGGCTAAGCTATGTACCCAGAGATGCAGCGCACACACATCCATGCAAACATCTACACCCACAGACACACACTGTAGACTACACTTTTTGGTCACTATATAAACCCTTTGAATGGATCTGTATTTTTTATATAAACACATATGGCCTCTGCTGTAATGCACAGTATACTGTATTCCTGCAGTACATAAGGAATTGGTTTAAAAGTTCAAGTGGAGGCTTGAGGTCAGATTTCTCAAACGAAAAAGGTCAGCATGGAATCCTACGCAACAGTGACACACAGAAGCACACACTTTCTATATGAGGCACTATACGTGTGTCGTGGAAGCGCACCAGCCTAGTCTGAACAGCAACAAGGGAACACAATGTACAACAGGCTAACCCAGCCCCCCCCCCCCCCCTTGCTCAATCCCTCCTATCTGACATGTTTCATGGTATCGCATTTCATCCTACACCTCTGCAGAGCACACACACTTACAAGGCATTCTCCCCAAGCGCGCGCACCCACTATTCCAATAGATTGTATTACGGCATACATTTTTAGAGCAGACTACTACATTTACATTTACATTTAGTCATTTAGCAGACGCTCTTATCCAGAGCGACTTACAGTAAGTACAGGGACATTCCCCCCGAGGCAAGTAGGGTGAAGTGCCTTGCCCAAGGACACAACGTCAGTTGGCATGACCGGGAATCGAACTGGCAACCTTCGGATTACTAGCCCGATTCCCTCACCGCTCAGCCACCTGACTCCTCGCTTTCATTCAGCCCCAAATGCAACACCACCATATAATTGCCTCTCATTACTGACTCCCAGTCCTCCACCTCTCTCCTTCTCATATTAAGATCCGCCCAGGGTTAATCTGATCACAGATCAGTGACAACTTTGACAATGGTGACATTGCCATCAGCTCTGACCCTGCAACACTAATACCTGTGACAGTACTGTTGCCTGGGAAGTCCAAGTGCAGTTATATATACAGGTAAGCAGTTAATCTGTGGCAGAGGTCAAACATGTCAGACAGGACACGCATGTGCCCTCTTCACGGTCAGCCTGTCAGTCTCTCCCTCCCCTGGCAACTGGCGTAATGTCAAACAAGTAACATGGCCAACATGACGTGTGCGATGTATGCATGTACACAAGGAAAGTGCAGGCAAGGGGAAATACGTAACATGCTAGGCCTGGCCAGGCTGAAGCTAGGCCCCTAGGCCGCCAAGGAGACAGTTATGTAAAGCAAGGGCAGATTCTGGCTGCTCCTTCTACTGAATAGAAGCCATTTTCTCCCTCTTTTGCACACATGTGCTCACATACAACTGTGTAGTCTCGCACACACACAAGCACAGGCACACTGAAGCCTTCCATGTCAGAAACATCAATATGAACATGAGTCAGCAAAGTAACCTGTGGTCAATTTTACTTGCGCAGAAAGAAAACGTGCTTCAAAGTCCAAGTGAGTTGGATTCACTTAGCTGTTTGCAGCTTGTGAGGTTCTACTACAAAAACAGGAAATTGATATACCATAAGGGCCCCAATGGCCCCCGAGAAAACATCACATTAATACGAGAACATTATGTGAATGGACGATCCACGAAATATTGAACGGGGTATTCTAAAAATACATGCCAAATCCTACAATCCCTGAGCCTGTGTACAATGTGGTCTCATTATCAACACATTCATCTATATATTTATGAGATTTTTCTAAACGGATACAATATATTTGACGTTTTGTTCCAAATATGGAGGCGCACGAAACTTGACGCTCAAGTTATAGCACACATTCTGCTTTGTTCCATATAATCCATACACTAGCTCTCGGACACACGTCCCCCCCCCGCATGCGAACATCCTCGGACATTTGATCTAATTAATTTTTCATAAACGACGAAGTTGTGACATTGCACGACGTTTCGTCCAATCTCATTTGACGCCATTCGTTATGTAAAAATGTCGAAAATCTTAGTGATGTGCGGTTTTTTAAATCTTTGTGCAGTAAGAACTGCGTGTTCCAAAAAGCAGGACACACCTCCTTTTGAAAAGGGGGCGTCCTGCCTGAACAACCACCGAACTAGGCCTAATGGTATATCGACATTCAATGCCACTCTTCTTGCATTTTTAAATAGTAACAATATATTTTAATAACATTTGACACAATATATCATTTTATTATGACTTCGTGTATGACACGGATGCAGTGCAGTGGCAACACGTTAAACAGTGCAATATTGAGGGACAAATGTGGGACAAACAACTCGAAAGATCACATTTGAGTGAATGGAACGAGTGTAAAAACATTCGACATTTAAATGAATTTCGATGCACTGATCTGGACCTATGCAGACAGAGACGCATTATACGTCGAGATGCACAACAGGCACTTCTAACAAATCTATTTATTGCCGTCGATATGAACAAAAACTCACCATTTCTGGATGAGGGTGTAATTGTCTTTCGTGCCAGAGGCCCGAGTCTCTGTATTGCCCGTCTGCAGAACATTTCTGTTCGGTTTCAGTGTGCGATGCGTGCCTTCAATAAGAGAGTCGAGGGATGAGTGGCGTCTGCGCACGCTGACTGAGGCGATGCTGGGAGACTGGAAACTCTCAGGATGGGGCAACCCCCCTTCCTTTTATAGCCTAAACGTCACTCCCTTGCAGGCGAAAGGGCAAAATAACACGTGGTTTTGGGGACTGACAAAATAGAGATAATTTTCCGGGTTGGAAACATCTGCATATTTTTGTTTTTTAAAGTGAAGTGTTAGGGGTTTGTGCAAGGTTCCAGAACATCTTATCGGACCATGAAGAGACTTCTAAGGTTTTGCACAGGTAGCACGCTCAGTCATGAGCCGGTTAGGCTATCTGTCACAGACAATTATACATTTTGATTATGCACATTAAATCGTCATAGCCGTGTTTTCAGAATGAATGGGCCGGTGTCCAGCTTCTTTTCTGCTAAATCCTAGTCAACAAACTGCCCCCTGCGATGTTTAAGGGAATTAGGGGCCTTCTTCTCTCGGAGGCTTGGGATAGTGGAAGGTCATGCACAGAGTCCATGTTAATGATATAAGACTTGGCTGCTGTGGGCCCACATCTGCGTGCTCAGCTTTGACTTCCAGGCCTCACGCTGACGGTAGGTCCTATGATAATGCACGGGAGAGGACAGTCAGACGAGAATCGTTGAGTCTTGACGCGAGGTCAACGTGTATTTACTAGTATCCGCGCACGCAACCAGACTTTCTACAGGAGGATCAAATTAATGTATTCAGTTGAATACATTTCCCTGTGTTTAAAGGCAGGGTATGCAATGTTGAGAAGCACTTTTTGTAATATTTGCCGAAAGTAACTTCGCGTCTTGATAGCAACCAATATATCTAAAGGGTTGACTGTAACATGAAATCAGTGGGCGTCGCAATACTGTAATAAACATGACCAATCATTAAGGGGTACCCTGACTATTGATTGGACGGGCTACCTGTCTGTCTACCTTACCTGCATGCACTCTGCCCCTCCACTCAATGCTTGTTACTGTAGTTGTGTGGGAGTGGCTTTGAAGGGAGGTGGGATATTTTGGTTTGAATCATGTCAAAAATAAGCTAAAATAGCCCTTAAGAAATACATTGCTATTTGTTATGGTGCCGGAGCCAGCTGTCCTCTCAGTCCATTATGCCTCTGAACAAGATACTACACACAGTGAACACCAGACAAGACTTGATTGATCCTCACATGGGACAGGGGCGTATCTAGGATCTGACCTTTAGGGGGGCTCAGCCCCCAATGAGAATGTGACATGGATACAGTACCTTGCAAAAGTGTTAAACCCCCTTGCTAATTTCACTGAGTAAGAATTCTTACATTTATTTATTATTATGCAAAATATTGAATGAATGAAAACTAAGAAAGTCCCTTTCTTCATAAACTACTAGCATCAAATGAAATGATGTGTCAACAATAAATAAACATTGTTTTAACACGTTAGAGCACTACAACGTATTTAAGATAATAATAATTCATAATAATTCTATTATTATTTTTAGGGGTGCTGAAATTTAGGTGTACTTGATCACCCCTAAAAAAAAGTCTAAAATTGCCACTGTGTTGGGAAATTTGGGGTTTTCAGCAGCAGACAGGCGAAAGATAAAAAGTAAAACAGTAATGAATATGAAGAAAATAAATCCTCCTTTCCAACACCGCTTCCAGACTGTCCCAACGACATAACCGGTCTTCCTCACCAGCTTGTAGTCTGTTGGTCTCCCCAGCCTTCATGCTGCCTCCCCATAATGCCGCAGCAAAGAACAGTGGGCTGGCTACCAGACTGGTAGAACATCTGCAGTGACCTGCTACACATGTCAAAGGACCTTATTTCTTGGAGAGCTAAATGGGCTTTGAGATTCAGAAGCTCATAATGCTTATCTTTGGCACCCTCTTGTGGATCTTAAACAAAAGAATGACACCAAAAAGTTAAATTAGAGGATTAAGTGTTATTTTGACAGTAGACATGTTAAACATTAAATGAAAAAATCAGGATATCTAAAAGTTAATAGATAAAACAAAGTTTCATTTAACATTGAACTTTTATTTTGAAAATGCACTTAAAAAGGTTACATCAGAGCTCCTGGCACATTCTGGAAAAAAAAACACCCCATCTAATGTACATCATTAACATCATGTAACAACATTCCAAAATTCCCCTACAATTTCCACTATAAAAATCCCTGAATTTGTGAGGTCACAGCATAACCTGAGGAAAGTTTTTCAGTCAATCTGAGAGGCAGAAGCAGATGTCCAACAGTTTCCATTTTGGCTTTTAAACTCCAAAAGCTAAACTTTCAAAATCCTTCCTTGCAAAAAAGAAATGAGGACCTAGAGGTTCAGATAAGGAAGTCTGCTGAGGAAAAAAAGGAATTAGGAGAGAGAGCCTTCTACTAGGCAGCGACATGGTGAATGTTGCACTAACATAACACATACTGTGCACGCACACACTTTTTCTGTCTGTGTTGGTGCACGTGTGTTTCAAGGCTTGTTTTAGAGTGGTTTGTGCACACCATGTGACTTGAATCTTTTTCTAGAGGCTCATGCACGCGATCACTCACTCTCTCACACACACACACACACACACACACACTCACACATGACAGTCTCTCCACCCACACTTATGCACAAGACCATAACATGACTGCATCACGTTGTTTTCTAGTGCATCCACAAAGAATCGATTTGTTCCAGTGCTAATTTTTTGGCAAAGTTATTCAACATTGATTATTTATTGCATAAAATTTAAGACAGTCTTAAAACCAGTATATCAAACCTAGTTTGCTTAGAAAGAGTGCTGTAGACGGGAATAAAGTTGATGTTACAGACTGTGCATGACCAGGCCCGACGACGCACAATCCAAAATGGATCCACCTTCAACCCTGCAGGTCCGAACTCACTCAACATTACTCCAGTCTTTCAGACTAAAATTTTTTATGAATTTCATATACCCACTAATCATACCTACCGCCCATCACAGAGGCTGTCCCTAGGCAGGAGAACGCAGTTCAGTCTCAGCAGGTGCACGACCACATGTTCTTCTCCGATCTCTTTTTAGCCGGTATTTTGAAAGAGCTTGTGTGTCCTCCAGTCGTGCTCTGCTCTGGCACCCTCCTCTGTCGGCTCAATCTGGCCCCCACTGATAGGAACACAGCCTCCACGCTCTCCTGGTTCTGGGTTCCAAACCCACCTCCTCGTCCTCCTCGTCCGCCCATGCCCTTCTCCCCCTGGTCAGGGCTCTTGGCCGAGGTCTCGAACAGCGTCATGCCGTGGGCCTCTGCAAACTTGGCCGCCTGCTCCCTGCTCACCTGCCTCTCGGACCGGTCGCCACGCTGGTCACAGAGGTCGATCTTGTTGCCCACGAGGAACCTGAGAAAAAGAACACCGGGGACACCGAAAACGTAGGAATTTTAAATGACTCCTCAATGAGATGTTTAGAAAACATACAGGGTCAATATTGACCCCTAACCCCTACCCCCTCCCCCCCCAGCCTCCCTGCCAAGCTCGCCAGCTGAACAACCGGAGTCACAACTAGCATCCAACTCCTCAGCATGAACATGTGACTGGAATGTTGAGTCTGGGACCAACTTCAGCATCAAACCCTGACCTCTGTTCTACCCTCCTAACTGTCTGGAATGGTGCCACCATGTCACTGGGACAGACAGAATTGTATTTGATTTGACTGGATGTACTAAACCCAGTGACGCTGATGACTTTATTGTTAATCGCTCTGACGCCATGATCATGATAATCGTGACAATGACGACCCACCATGGGATTTCCTGTCCGAGGGAATTCTGGCGGCACTCCTCAATCCAGGCAGGTAGCCCATGGAAGGAGGCGGGGCTCGTGACAGCATAGACGAACAGCACAGCATGCACGTTGCGGTAGTAGTGATGCACCATGGACTTTCGGAAGCGCTCCTGGCCTGCCGTATCCCATAGCTGCAGCTGGGGGTGGCACAACAAGAATGTTGTCAACAAAATGATTTGGGTTTTACCCACATTCCCACAGCACTAACCAATAAGACACTTTCACAAATCAAGAAAAATATGTAGTCATTAAAATAAGTAGGAGACTGGTGAATGAGAGTATAGGACTACAGACCATGTTCTGCTTTCTCAGTATGGACACTTCAGCATTGTGTTTGTGTTGGTGTCACTGCTCCCTGCACATGTGTTAATCTTGAATGACTAATAAACGATTGGTCTTCTAAAACAAAGTCTCAAATTCATTCAGGGACACTTCCTCAATCATTTGGTTGGCACAACACAGAGAAAAGAAGAACATGGGCAAACCCTCTCCTCCTCCAAGTTGCACATACAAAGCATATCACTAAACACATTTACGTTGGCTTACTTACAGCTAATAGTTTTGGCTTGCTTTGGAGACTGCAAGTCACGGAGAAATGGATGCATATAAACTTCTTGAGCATGTGTCAGTAGCAATTAAGTAGTTCTACGCCTATTGTAATTTACAAAGAGCCTTATTGATCTTATGAAGGTAGCTGGAGGAAGTTAAAGTTTAAACAGTGTCAAACGAATTGAACTGGGCACAGCCTTTGACATGGACGGGTCAACTTTGACTTGATTAGGAAGAAACTAGAGTCCGCCTAGTTAATTTACTTGTTCATTGTACCATGTTGGACAGAACATTACTATCTAAAACATCAATATGGATAATTAATGTAGTTAAGATGATTCATAAACATAGAAATGTCGGTGTTATAGCTCAGACGTTGTAAAACGTAGGCTACAGAGCGTACATGTTTTAAAGTACTTGATAGTTAAATTTACTTCAATGATAGAACAATTCGTTCGTTCGTTCGTTCGTTATCTGCCGCTTGTCCGGGGGTCGGGTCGCGGGGGCAGCAACCTAAGCAGGGAGGCCCAGACTTCCCTCTCCACTTCCACCAGCTCTTCCTGGGGGACCCCGAGGCGTTCCCAGGCCAGCCGAGAGACATAGTCCCTCCAGCGTGTCCTGGGTCTTCCCCGGGGCCTCTTCCCAGTGGGACGATGATAGAAAAATGTACAGCACTTATAACCACTTCAAAGCGAGCGTGCTTAAAACAAAACTAGAACCGTGTTTTGTCCGCACTCAACCCGTTCGTAAAAAAAAATGCCCCGAGTCAAGTGTTTCTCATTCGGTGACACCAAAAAACGAAATTACCTTGATTTTCTCGCCTTCAATATCGATAACTCGCTCACGGAAATCGACTCCTATCGTTGCCTCCGTTCTATCCGGGAACTCTCCGGCGCACCAACGGTGGGTAAGGCAGGTCTTTCCAACATCAGAGTCACCTATCACGATGATTTTAAAGATCCGACATCGCGATGGAATAGAAGAGACACTGCTAACTGAGTTGGAGAACTCCAATGAGGAATCCATAATGGGAGTGGGACGAAACACGAAACGTGTCTCAGAAACAATCGATCAATTAATTTCTTGTAGGCTATTTGATAAAGGATAAAACTCCCGTAATCTTTAGGTCAAAATGATCAGCATCACTGCCACTGTATGTGCAGTCTCTTGTAAAGACAAAGGACTGCACTTCTGAGTGTGAGTGCGCTTGGCACCCAGTAGGCTCCTTATTTTGACGGTGTGGTAATAAATACTCGCGAGAACCAGAGGGAAATGTTCGGAAATTATTGCGTAGTAGGCCTACCGTGATTCTCATTCACTTTTGTTATGCCTCCGGAGTTTTAAATTTAGGATAAGACAGCGACCAGACCCAATGGACTCTACATTCCCCTTTATCGTCTAAAATAGGTAAAAGTTTATTGAATAATTTATCATAATATATATATATATATATATATATATATATATATATATATATATATATATATATATATATATATATATATATATATAACTAGCAATATTGGAATTAGGAGAAAGAACAATTTGTCATCACAGCCCCACCACCCGCCCCCCAAAATAATCTTATCATACAACAGACCACAGGTTAAACTTAATTTTTAAAAATACTTTTATTGCATTGTATATTTGGTACCTTTTAGGTGTTTGTCAACAGGGGGTAGTTGTCTTACATATGAAAAAAGAAGGCAGGCTGATCTTTAAATAGAGGGAGAGGAAAGAACACGAACCATCCCTCACAACCAAGTCCAAAATATACGTTCTGGGGCAGTGGACACACACTGTTGTGATTCTTCATTCAATTTCTGCTTCAAACTGACTATTTATATACACAAAAACGCAATTAAAATGCTACTGGTTGTCTGTTATCGTTCATGATCCTCAGGTGGCGCTAAACACTGCTAAAAAAAAATCACACTGTGAAGAGAAACTGCTTAGAGTGATGAAAGTAAAGAGCTTTCTGTTAGAGAGGAACGAGGCTGTGTTTATTGATGTAGTGTTTGGGTATGGGTGGGTATGACACAGAATTCAGTACGAATGACGGGTCACAGGTCATCTGACAAAGAGAACCATTTCCATACAATTTTGCTAGACCAAGAGAAAAATCTGTATATACAGATGGCTAAAAACATTTGTCTTTTTTTTGTTGCCAAAAATCCAAAGCTATACATCACCATCTCATTGTTAACACTGGGACCCAACTAAGAGGTGGAAGATGAGAAGAAAAAATGAGAGAAAAACACATCGTCAGTCATACTGCATCCCTGGTAACCTTTTGACCTCTTCCTCCATAGTGACCTCTCAAACGTTGACCTTTTAAACCAGCTTCTGATTGGATGAGGCTTTCCAAAAGAAAAAGCAAGGTGCAGGACCTATTACACATCAACGCACTGGACCTATTCTTCTGGCACAGTCTTAATCAAACATTTGGTATTAAGATTAGCATTGTTATTAATCCCACATTAGACATTCATGGACTACATTTTCCATTTGCATGATGGTTAGTCCAACCAGTCAATCCAGATCCAAACATGTGCATCGCAGGTGACAGTAGGTCCTAGCTGTTGGCTTATATATGTGTGCACAAGTGCTAGGTAGCCACTGCCAATTGAGTTACTTTAAATACAGTCTCAATCAAACTCAAGTTCAGAGTCTGTAGAGGTCTAGGTTTAAATAACCTGACCACATACCCAAACAGTAACCCTTATTAAGGAAATGACCAGGTCTGATCCCGAATGTGCCAGGGCACAACAAGCACCCCTCACGTCTGGGCTCCTTAGCAGGTTTGGGCTGGGTGACATTTCCATTTGATCCAGGAAGGGAACAGCACTGGATTTCAATAGTCCACAGTTTATTTTCGTTCTAGAGCTATGGAAAACTAAAAGCTTTGGAAGTCAAATTTGGAGTTTGAGTTTCACTTGCTGGATTTATTGAAATGAAAATGGCTGTGCCCATAAAGCACATTTATATATATTTTTTTCTCTCTCATATAAATAAGATTAGTTTAAAACAATGGAATTGTGGGTCAGGATGCAGCAGTCGGTCTGACCAGCCCCCTCTTCTTCCAGACAACCGCACAGTGTTGCTCGTTGTTCATTGTCTCCATAGGAACTGTCTATCTGCTTTGTTCATTCAACAGTTTGCTAACCGTTCAATGTTTTTCCCCCAGTTTCAGTTAGAGTAGTCGTCAGCAAGATTAAAAAAGTAAAATGGCCATTTTTATTCTCTCTCCTCTCAAAAAAACTAATGTCACACACACAGGCCAGTTTTTCACGTCCGAGAGGGAAGCCAAGCTTCCACATGGAACAACCCAACCCACTCTGTCTCTCCAGAAGTGGCTTGAAAATGGCGTTCGGCGTACCCCAAGTCTCCGTTCCATTTCTCCTCCGCCCCGTTAGCCCGCCTCTGCTCACATGTCATTGGCCAGTTCCTCAGTCTCTGGGGAGACATCGCCATTGGCAATCTTGGTGTTCTCGTATCCAGGGGGCATGAAGGCTAACGTGTAGGGGTAAAGCTTGTGACAGTCCGTGCGGTACAACTCCGCCTTCTCCTTTGCATCTCCTAACGTGCCATTCCGAAGGCCCTCCAGGGCTTCACTGCAAATCTAAAAAGGGAGCAAGAAAGTACATTCCCATAAAATGATAAAATAAAATCCCTATGAGTCCGTGAAAAAAGCATCACATACATAATGGGTGAGTCTTTTAAAATAATGGTTTGTACATGACTATCGCAAACACACCTGAATGGATCTGTTGTTGAGAGACTCGTCTAGTGCAGTGGCTAGCTCCACAGCCTTGCTCGCTGTCGAGGAGTCCAGGTAAACCATCATCTTAGCCGCTACAGGAAGAGTTTGTTTTTTAATCATACGTTTTGTAGGAAGGGCACATGTATATGGCATTTTGTCAAAACAAATCAAGTAAAATTATTTAGAAGGACCATTATAATATCCACACCATACATAATACCCTAATGTCATGAAGATAATTTGAATTAATTAGTACTGAAATACCTCTAAGTAAACTACTAAATACATCATGTCATGTTAGTAATGTGCCCCTAAGCTGTCACAAGTCTCTAAGCAGTTACTATCTGTGGCTAGCTGTGTGTGTGTGTGTTGCCCTACCTGCCACTCGGTGTGGTATGGAGTCGTAGTGCTTGCTGAGGAAGGTTTCGTTGAAGCTGTTGGCGTTGCTGTCTCCGAACAAGCGCGTGATCTCTTGCTTGAGCACGGTCCTCACAGCCGTGGCCAGATCCTTCCTCTCAGAGACTGACACAGGGATGGGGGGAGAACAGGGAGAGAGGAGGAGACACAAAGGGGATGGATAGGTGAAGTTTCAAGAGAGAGAGAGAGAGAGAGAGAGAGAGAGAGAGAGAGAGAGAGAGAGAGAGAGAGAGAGAGAGACAGAGAATTACAGAGGAGAATAGCAGAAAAGGTGAGAGAATTAAGAGGTCAGAAAGAGAGATAAGAGGAGGAAAAGGAGGGTACAGATGAACAGATCTAAATCCAAACACGTGGACCCACATACCTTGCTAATCGTGTAGTATTAATTGACTGTTTGGGGGTAACAAGTGGTTTCCTCTCACCTCCTTTGAAGAAGCGCACTAGACACTGGTGCAGCCAGGGGTGGTCTGGGTCTATGGCCACTGCTCTCTTCACAGATTGCAGCATCAGCAAGTATTTGTCTAGGGAGGGGGGGGGGGAAATGCACATAAGAGCATGCTTTGCAATCACCACCCAACGGCTTCCTTCGAATAAGAGTTTTGTTGATGCCTGTGTGTGTTTCTGTGTATACGGTTTCTGCGTGTGTGTACCTTTCCTGAAGTAGATCTCGAAGGCCAGCAGGTGAGTGTCTATCTTGTCTTTAACCAGGTGCTTGAGAGGCGTCATGAACTTGACCGCTTCCTCCAGTGGGTTCTCTACCTGGTGGGGGACACGGGAAGAGAGAGGGCTGTCAGGACGAACACACACAAAACAGACCAATCAGGTAGAAACACCCAGTGGATCCAGTCAGGCACCTTGGCCAGCTTGTCGGGTACGAGCTCCTCCTTGGGCCCGCCGATCTCCTCGTCATCGTCCTCCTTCTTCTTCTTCTGGTTCTTCAGCTGCTTCTCCTTCTCGGCGTTCTTCTTCTCCTCCTCCAGCTGCGCCTTCTTCTGCGCCCGCCTCTGCTTGTTCCTCAGCTTCTTCAGCTCCTTGTCAGAAAGGTTGGCTGCAGGGCGGAGGGAAACCACATTGGATTGGCATGTGTGTTCACCAATACACACAGACAGACTGATCATACATCCTCCCACCCTCTAGATAACACCCCCCCACACACACTCACCCGTGTCAGCCTGCAGCTCCTTGTTGTCGTCAGCCAGCGGGTTGTCGTGGAGACAGAGGTAGATTTCGATGGCGGTACGCGCCGCCTTGTAGTAGAAGGGGTGCATGCGCAGCACGTCCTCCAGCTGGAGCAGGTCCACGTAGGAGCGCAGGGTCATCTTCCTCATGCAGTACGTGTGGAAGTCAAACTGGTCATCCGTGATCTCCACGAAATGCTGATGGGACACGTGGAGAGGGGGGGGTCACACATACTAGAACATCAGTCAACAGCCTACATTACACCCTTGCCACAGTGTGATGTAGCACTAGATTCAAAATGTAGAAGTAGTAGTTCTTGTTTTTTGCGCCTGAATGACTTTGAGCCGGTCTGATTGTATTTGATGGTAATTCATGTTTTAATGTACACATTGGTCAACGGTCATTGTTTTTAATAGTGCTCTATGAATAATACATTGAAAATGTATTGAAGAAAGGCCAGCCCATGTAAGTGAGGAGGACTCACCCTCTCGATCTCGTGGCACTTCTTCAGGGCCTCCCCGTACTTGTTCATGGACTTGTAGGCCAGAGCACACTCTGTCTGGAACCACATGCACTGCATCTCGTTCAGGTTCTCCACCGCCGACGCACCCTCCTGGAGAACATAGGGAGACCAATGTAGGAGTAAGAAACGCACACACACCATCATCTGTTTCCAATTCACCGAGAGCTAAACAGATGACAAACACACACAGACACCGTTGTCTGTTGCCAAATCACCAAGAGCTAAACAGATGACTAGCACACACGCACACAATCTTCCTCACCCGAGTGAACTTGGAGCACATCTCCTCAGCCTCCTTGACCAGGCCAGCCTTCAGCATGTACTTGGCACACTTGGAGTTGATGAAGCGGTCGGCCGTGTCCAGAGCCTGGGCCTCGTCCATCCACTGGGCCGCCTCCTTTATGTTACCCGCGTGCTGCACAGCAGGCAAACACACAGACACACACGGGGAAAAATCATAGGAGAAGGGAAATGGTAAGAAGGATTCTAGAATGTTGGAGGATGTGACTGTTCTAGAATGTTCAAGTCTGGGACAGTTGGGGGATGTTGAGGGTTCTACATCGGGTTTTTTTTATGTTTGAGAATGCTTACATGAGGGAAGTAGGGAATACTTGTTATTTGATTAGTGACACACACATGCTCTTACCTTGTATATCTTAGCTTTGATCAGGAACAGTTCTATGAGTGTAGGCGTGCTCTCGATTGCTGTGTTGATATATTCCAGCGCCAGGGTCTGCTGGCCAATCATGTCGTAGTGTTGCGCCAGGAAGTACTGCACCCAAAGCAACGTCGTGGGAGGCTCCTCCTTTCCGTCATCTGCAAGAACCCATATCAACACAAAAATGACAAATTCATTTGAACAAAAAATTTATGTTTCTCTAATCATGTTTTCTGCAAATCAGTTACAATTCATTGTGAATAGTTTATCCTTTTCTTTTTCTCACCGTTCTGGTTAAACATTCTGCAGCTGTTTAATGACGTTTCAAAGCCCACAACTAATTCTTCAATGATTGAAACCTGCAGGAGAAAAAAAAAGGACCCATTATTGATGCTACTATATGACGAGGAGGCTGGTACTGATGGAGTGTGTTTGTTCCTCTTTACCTTCTCCTTGTCATGGTAGAGAGACTTGAGGGTGGTGAAGACAGGCGGGCAGCCTTTACTGAAGTTCATCCTCAGGTAGCGGTCAAGACACTCTCTGAACTTCTCACCTGAGGTGAGACAATGAGAAGGAGATGTTTATGTGCGTGCATTCATACGCCCAAAGTACTGTCAGAACTACAATCTTCCTTGGTTTTCTCCTGCACACTTTGTGTGTGGGTTTGGATAAACGCGTCTGCTAAATTAATCAAACGTAAAACAACCAAAAAAACACCTGTAAACTTAATGTTCCTTTTTTTCCACAGGTACCAAAGAAGCAAATGAACGAACCAAGTTCATACGTGATTGGTCATACCAGACAGGAAGTTGAGGGGCAGTCTCCTGGGCACCAGTCCTTTGGGGTACTTCACCCACGCATCTTCAAAGATTTTCTGTCTCTCCTCCACGCTGCCTAGAAGCCCACCGCCACAAAGGAGTGAGGTCAGGATGAGAAATCCATACGGACCCAAGGAATTTGTTTCAATAAATTCCTAATATGAACTGTGAAAGTCAAGTTAAGCTTGAGAAATTCTAGATTGTTGCATTCGTTATACTGTAGTATATATATATATATATAGTGTATTCTATATCAGATCTCACTACGTCGCATAATGTAGGTTGCAGGTTAGAACAGTCTTATCCTTTGTGCCATCATGATAGTGCTGTGTAGTTTAAGAGCAGCCTACCAGGCTTCAGGGCCTTCTCCAGCCCATGGTAGTAGGACCAGTTCTCGGGGTTCCTCTCCAGCAGACTGCGGTACACCTGCGTGGCCTCCTCCAGACGATCCAGGTTCAGCATCAGCTCTCCTGGAAGGATCAGACACACACCATGCAGGAGGTGACCTCTTATACGGTGGCCCGGCGGGCGGCACACTGGAGAACATCCGAGTTCACGCCGCTAAACACCCACCTCGCGTCTCCTCGACAGCCAGCTTGTCGCAGATCTGCTTCTCGAAGGTGGTCAGGTGCTCCAGGGCCTCCTTGTGGAGGCCAGCTTCCCGCAGCACCTGGTTCTGGTACAGCAGCAGCTCGCTGTACTCGTAGTCCACCTTGTCGGGAGACGTCTGAAAAGAGGGGGAGGGAGACGACGAGAAGAATGTCACCTTCAGCATGATCATTAGGGGTGCCAAGAAATGAGCTGGGAATTGATTGCTGGGACAAAATGTAGGAAGCAGCCACAATCTAGAGTTGCCTCAACAGATACATGCTATGAAATGATACAACATGACAGAACCAATAATAAAAAGAAACCTTATTATGCAGATGTTGTTACATGATATAATACTGTCCATGGTCCACATCTGTACCTTTCCACCCTTAATTTAACTTTTAAAACATTTGATACAAAGTTGTAATGATGTATTGCCAGATCATTTCAACAGCATTCTGGCCTAAGAAGGATATCCAACCTGTCTATCCACCTTCAAGAAAAGGCTAAAGACGCACTTGTTCCGGGAGTACAACGGTACTACGGAAATATTTGTTTGATCAGATGTTAGTTTATTTCCTCCAGGAACGCAATGACACTTATTGAGGGACTCGTTGCACTTGTTGGTTAGTTGTAACTCATTTAACTACTTGTACTTGCTGTGAATTATATTATTGTTGCTTGCTTTCCTCCAGGTACACTCTAGCACTTTTGAGGATCATGTTGTTTAATTGAAATTTGTTTAACTACATGTTCTTGTGGCTCCACCCATTGGCATGCATTTGCTCTTCACAATGTATGCTTCATGTTTTGGCTACCTCCAATGTTTTTAGGGCCATCTTGTTGTTTATGATCACTGACCTATGCACCCTTTTCTCTTTCTTGTAAGTCGCTTTAGATAAAAGTGTCTGCTATATGATTAAATCTAAATGTAAACCGAGTCACACCTCATAAGTCTGTGGTGAAAAGAATATCTAAATACTCATTCGTGGTTTGGTTGCCTAAATGAACTTTCCTGTTTGTGAATGTTAAAAGCAGAGGTTGGACCTTGTAAGAAGTGTTACAGTGTCTCAAAATTGATTGCTATTCACGTCTGCAGTAGGGTATTGTGTTCTGTAGAAAATAAACTATTGTAAACTTGGTACAATGTAAAACCCAACTTCTGTACCATTTTTGCCTATACAATATAGTAGGTTTTGATATCACACTGGACCTGTGGTGAAGACCCTAACTTATTCCCATGTGACTTGAGACTTAAGTATCATACTAATACAGATGCTATACTATTGTTTTTTTTAACACATATATACTCTAAAATACTGTATTATGTCACCACTGGCCAAAAAGTATTAAGGAAAGTGTATTCTCAATCGTCTGAAATGTTGAGATAAGTTAACTTTTAGGTTTTATGTTAGAAAGCATCAGCAGATGGATATCAGTCGGTGGTCTGAACCCACAGACGTGTGTGTAATATCCTGTTCATGAACAGAATTACAGAGGGAAATGTGAAAGACATGGGAAAAGAACATAACACAAACAACTGAAACATTTTGTGAAGTTTCAAAAGTATACAAACTTTGATTTATACATGGAGATGGAGATTAATATTAATATTAATGACTACGAGAAAGTAGCAAAGCAACAAAGAGAAAATATGAGGACAAGAAGGACAAGGACTGCAAATTCAGGTAAGAACCAAATATGCCTGCAAACAGAAAGCCATAAAAACCTGAGAATGATCATTAGAGGACAAAATTCTTTCTTATTGGGTTATATGACAGCTAGGCCTCATAAACACCAACAACCAACTGACATAACAATGGTATTACTGCTTGAGACCTTAATCATCACAATTCATTAAAATCTATCAAGTGCAAATGTTAATGTAGCAGTCAAGTGTGGCAAATGCCAGACTAGCCTACTAAATTGCAGCCTTTGCTTTGCCCACATTCCTGCAATCTCTTTAACATTTATTGTAATCTATATTATGTCCCATAAAGTAATTACTGGCAGGACATAGCGTGCAGGGCAGACTCAACGTGAGATAGAATGAAGATATTGAGTTTGTTGCTTTCAGCCCACCTTGATCTTCTAAAAACATTTTCTTTATTACATTAAAAGAATAATCAACTGAACCACGGAAAAGACGATTGAACTTTGACAGCCATGGTCAGTTTGTTGCCCTACCTCCCTCCAGACTCGTCCTGTGTTTAATTAGGTTTTTTTTGTGTGAATATAGCAAATGAAAGTGTCCTGTATTTGCTCAATTTATTATTATGAAACCGTATTTCAAATGCAGACATGTAGGCCTTGGTCTTAAAGAGGGTGATTTCTGTGCTAATTGAAGTTTACTTTTACACAAACAAGGACATCTAACAGTCCACACCTGAAGGATGACATGAATGTTAATGGGGGGGACAGACAGGGGTCATCACAGTGCCATCTTCACGCTCCACAATGTCAGGCATTTGCACTCATTGCTTGTGTGTCATCCATATATTTCCAACCAAAATCAAATGGTTCTTTCCAACATTATTCAATGACAAAATTCCTGATCATAAAAATACTTCAAAGTGGATTTGAACCCCGGATCACTTATCTCCATCACTGAGCCATCTCATCTCTTATAATGCAGCGATTTTAACAACACTCATGTGGTTTAAACATTGTGTCAACGTAGTAGAACATACATGTAACACCTGTAACACCGTTTGGGGGAAGTTCAGAATAACTGTTGTCGACGCTATAATGTCTCCAGACCACCTCGTCAGCAGAGTTTCATCAAACAGAACGCAGAAAGAGCGATGCTAGGACTGATGTCTACCCTCCTGAAGGTCTAGAATTAAGAATGCAAGTCAGTGTGAACTGTGTCTGTAATGGTAAGCAATGTCACGAGCGGCCAATGAACACTAATCGTAAGCAGTGTCAAACGTTAAAGCCTCCCCAGTTTATGATCTCAAATGCAACGTTCACAGCATTCCACCTCCCCCTATAGGCTCAAATTTGTAGTTCATCACATCCGTTCTCCGAGTGAAATCCTTCCAAATAAGTGGGTATCTGTACCATTGGATATTCCAACTGGATGTAGTTAAACTGTTTCCTTTACAGAAATGTGTGTACCTTACAGTTCAAAGGAACACATAACTCATTTTCAGTGAGTACAAAGGCTCAGGCTGACAAGTGATCCTAGGTGTTTGTTCCTGTGTTGCTCCTACAGGAAGAAGAATGTATGCACTGGTTGTTTTGACAGTAGGGCTGTTATGTGTCCTCCAAGCCACTCTCAACATCTCCCTGAGACTCTTCTCCTGTGAGTCTGTTTCAGTTTTACATAATCTTGAAACGTCCAAGTAGTAGATAGGATAATACTACTGAAAAAAATCCTTCCTTCTTTTTTTTTTCTCATGTGAAAGAGGCAGTGCTTAACAGAGTTGTTTTTCTCTGTTGGTGTAAAGCTGAGAGAGAGCTGACTGCAGAAAGAAACCAGCTACAGAGAGAGAGAGACCAGCTCCAGACCGGCTTCAACAATCTGGCTGCAGAAAGAGACCATCTTATGAAAGCGATAGAAAGGTTGAATGCGACAAACAGTGGTAAACAACCAATTTTAGCTTGTTCTGTTACCTCTGTAAATAGCTCAATCAGCGATTCTAACATTGTGATATAGTATGTGTGTGCAGGGCTCAAAATTAACGTTGTCCCGTCCTCAATGAAAACGATGTCTGGGACAGTACAACCCAGACTAGATGTCTGGGACAGTTCAACACAGACTAGATGTCTGGGACAGTTCAACACAGACTTTGGGACGACTGCGGGACGATAGACCATAACAATATAAAATGCATACACCAGTGGTTCAACACTTTTAAACACAAGGCGGGAGAAACATATCATCACATTTAGCTCTAGCTTAAAATTCCATAAATTAAGAACAATTTGTTCACATTAGAAGCGCTGTTATGTACCGTACTGTGAGGGTAAAAGTTAGTTGAGAGCCTTGCAATAGAGTACAGCAGAGTCCTCATCAAGGATGCAAACCTATTTTTGAAAAGAAATCGCAAATATTTTTTCAACTTAAAAAAAACAACTATCTACAACAAAAAAATCCACACACAGTGAAAGGAGGAGAGAAGAACATGTGTTAGGAAGAGTTGTGACTAAATCAAATTCTTTGAAACTTCTAGAAGGCTGTCCCCATGAATGGAGAAAGTTTGACTGTCACTGTTACTATGCCTCTACTGGAAAGAAACCCTGGGAGGAGAGCAGACAGGACTGTCTGGCAAGAGGAGCTTATCTGGTGGTCATAAACAGCAGAGAGGAACAGGTGTGTTTGAGTGTGTGTGTGTGTGTGTGTGTGCACACGCGCGCATGTGCGAGTGAGTGTGCGAGTGAGTGCAGGAAAAGCCTTTTCTCTGATCAGTGTTTTGTATATTTTTTCTGCCACAATCAACAGACATTCATCAATGGGTTATATGCATCAGGCCTTCATGTCTGGATTGGTCTGACTGACAGAGATATTGAGGGGAATTGGACCTGGGAGGACGGAACACCACTGACCACAGCGTAAGACTGAATTTAATAGCTAACAAGTTAGAAACTACCGGTATATGTATATTTATTATTTTGTAGTCATACTTGACACAATTATTACATTTGCCAGAATTTCCATTATCTTGCCACTAGCACATTTAATTAGCTTTATTTATTTTTCAAGCCATTATTAAAGGTGTTATTATTTTACATCTCTATTTATACCTTGCTTAATGAGTTAACATACAAAAATAACCCTTTATAAGCAACATTTTCCGATTTAAAATCCTTGAAAATGTTCAGCATTTTATAGGGTCTTTCCCACCCCTTTACAACCTAGTTGTCACAGAAGTTAATGAGGGACTAGAAAGTGAATGTGTCATCTCCACTGCAGGTACTGGCAAAAAGGACAGCCCAACAGCTTTAAAACAGAACAAGACTGTGTCGAATTCTTCCATCGTGCATTAGGCCAACTGGGGGAATGGAACGATGAGTCCTGTTCTGCTGAAAATCAACGTATCTGTGAAAAATAGGACCTTTGTCTGCACTGCTGTTAGCTCCTGTAGTGTATTGACAATCTAACATGATCTTGTGCTGTCCAATTACAAAATATAACACTTAACAGGTCAATGTTAACAATAGATTAGTTCTTCTTACACTTCTTTCTGTACCAGTTTTAAAGGGTAACTAAATCCTGGCCTATATCCCTTACCTTTGCGATTGGGATGTACTGTTATTATAGTGTGTTTTATATCAATACAATACAAATTTTCGTATGTAACATTCAGCTAATGAACTGAATGCATAGGTTTGATGATTGTTGATGATGTTCATGCATACAAAGAAACAGTAACTGCATTCTTTTAAGTACAATAAACAGATGAGTATTGACCATGAAATGATAGTGATTTTACTTATCTAAAGTTACACTTAACCAGAGTTCTTAGACTCTTCCTCATTAATGATGCCCCCCCCCCACCCCCGAAAATGACGCACAGAGTGTGTCTTAGTGAGTGTAAATAATTGAGTGATTTGGTATATGAGATAATACTGCCCACTGTCTGCAACCGCCACTTTCAACTCTTCATTTTACGCCATTAAAGCATTTCATACTGCTAGCTTTGCTCTAAAAGAACGGTAGATCTGTGAAAATAGGATTCCAGCTAAGTGTCCGACATTACAGTTAAAAAGTCTAGGTGTATTGTAATGATGATCTTGCTCTGTACCCTAATAGGATGTGCTGTTGTCTATAATACAGTAGCTGATCTTATTGTGTTACATTTTACAACTAATAATGCGATTAAAAGTAATCTCTCGTTTTGCCCTGAGTGAATGGTATTACTGCTCATAAAAGGACTTCAAGAGTCACATGTACAGTAATCACCTGCTTAGCTATCATGCAGTACAAGACAAGTTGTGTTCTGACTTGCCTTTGTACCACTCCCTTGTAGAAGGAAATATGTGGAAGGAACATGACTCATTCACACTTGAATCACTTCAATGGGATATGATGGGACAACTCACGTCTCTGGTCAACAAATCAAAATGTATTTTTGTGCCGGGGGTGGATATGGTTTTGGTCGTGTGGTGAGGATGACAGCCTACCTGTTGTGTTTTCCTGAATTCCTCAATGATCTTGGCGGCCATCTCGTAATCCTCCAAAAGGTGGTAGGCGATGGCATAGCCGATCCACGAGGCCCGCTGGGCCGGCCGCAGCTGCAGTAGCTGGTACCTCGTCTCCTGCAAATATGAACAGGATGGATGGCAGTCGTTAGCTTAGCTTGACTGCTCTGCATGGAGAATGTGATGGAAACTAGTTGCTAGTTTAGCAGAACTGCTATAATATTGATCTCACAGGTTAGCATGTCATGTTAGCAACTGGTACCTCAACAAAGGACATTACTTAGCAGTTCTTTTCTTGACATAGGATACATTTAGCCTAAAACCATACAGGTTACAGAAAACTTTAGCTGTAAAATATTTGGTTATGTCAAAAAAGTTCTTAATAAAGACAAGAAGAGGAAAGTGCAGAGTCATGGTACCCATCTCTGATAGAGAGAACAGTAAACTTACCCACCCCTCTATCCCCATCCTGCCTTCCCAGCCACAGACCCCTGACCCCACACCCCTCCTCACCCGGTATCCCTCCAGGTCCCTCATCTGGATCTGCAGGAGGGACAGGTCCCGGAGGATCTGCAGGTTGTCCTTGTCCCACTTCAGAGCGTTGCGGTAGCACTTGATGGCCTCGTCATACTTCTTGTCCGACCTTTGCAGCAGCCCGTACACGTGCCAGCCTGGGAGGTCAAGGGTCAAGGAGAAGGGCTGCGCACGCACACTTCTATACGAGCAGGATTGTTGGCATACACATACCAGATTATGTTGACTTTGTCAGATAGAAGTTAACCCCTGTAAAATAAATCTGCCCTTGAGTTTCCTGTGTGTGTGTGTGTGTGTGTGGTGTCAACACTCACACAGTAGCACTTCTGTGTGTTGAATGCACGCTGGTTGTGTTTTCCTGCGCGTGTGTGTGTGTGTTTCTACACAGGGCTGCGTTCACAGTAGCCTGGGTCTGAGACAACACACACTTATCTGCTGGAAATGTCAGCAAGGATTTTGCTCAAACGTGTTTGTAGGTCTGAGGGGAAACAGTCCATGCCAATCGCTTTCAAGGCAACAGCTCTGCAATGCAATATCTGACCAGTGTGTGTTGACATTGTCATACTCATAAAAACCACAAGGTTTCAACCATAGCAACCTCTGCACTATAATCATAGTGAATGACCTAACCCCCACACACTCTGTGTCAGGTGCTTAAGGATACAGACGTGGCTTTTGAGGTCATTGCGGAGGCCTCGTCTGACCAGTTCGTAAGCCTCCTCCTTCTTCCCAAGACAGTTCATGGTTAAACCCTTCATCGCCAGGGTCTCTGTACAAAGCAGAGAGTAAAGGGACGAGGGCGAGAGAGCAAACACAGAGGGAGAGAGAGAGAGAGAGGGGACAGGAAAAGAGAGGACAAAAGAGGAAAAGAGAGGTAAAGAGAGGGGAGATGTTCAAGGAGTCATCACTGTGTCTTGTGGTGTGAGGATGTGCAGGGAGCAGGAGGAACGCTCCCGTTTTTCTTTACCTCCATGCTCGGCGAACTTGGGGTTGGACAGGATCTGTTTGCAGAACTTGAGCCCGTTTCTGTACTGCTTGTGTTCGTAACATCGCTGTAAAGAGAGAGAGCGAGAGAGAGAAGGAAATCATTCCACTGTCACGTACTGTTTACACGTTGGCTACAGCAACATACACAAGATTTCCTCACTGTGGCAAGAAAAAGATGGAAGGGGAATAAGATTTTTGATTCAAAGCAGTCTGTCTCCAACTGAAAGTGAAGATACAGCAGGACTGCTGGATTCTGGCCCAGTGAAACAAAAGTGTGAGTGTGTGTGCGCGCGTGCATGCCGCTTGTTATTACACAAGACACACAGGGCTGGTCCCCACAACGCTAACCCTCATGCCTCAGTCGTTCCTGTTGAAGGTGCCCCACTGGCCCGCAGCGCGTGGGTCAGCAAGGCCATTCAATAGGTCTTTCTTACAAATGCCGCTGTCTTCCAAACAAGTTATTTTTAGAATCGCTCCCTGTTGCACAATCCCCACTCTACTCCACAGTTTAAGCTGATTGGAGTGAGAAGGGGGGGGGGGGGGGGGGTATGAGGAGGGAAGAATTTGTGACAGAATGTGTTGGATAGAGACTTAGCCTGTGTGTGTGTGTGTGTGTGTGTGTGTGTGTGTGTGTGTGTGTGTGTAGGGAGCATGCAATCAGCAGATGACATTTCTGCTGCCTTTTAACACCACTGATGTCCAGTATGATGGTGTAAGCCCCAGACACTGATCTCAAATCAATTCTGAGCAGCACACATTTCCCTAGCATCAGGGGAGGAAGGCTAGTCCTAGACACTTGGAGCGCACAGCGATAACCAAGCTTGTTCCTATTGGGATCTTCCCCATTTTGTCAAGATTTAGCACTGGATTGGTGGAGCAAGGGCGGGGTGTCCGTTCAACTGGACTGGACAAACCTCACATTTAATTACAGAGCCCTGTAAGCCTAGCCTGTGTAGTGAGGTGACCATCTTAACTAAGCCTACAGCTCAAAACATGCCATGAGGCAGTTGTACAGATTTATTTGGAAAAGCAGCAGAGAGAGAAAAAGAGAGAGGAGAGACGAGAGAGAAGGAGGGAGAGAGGAAGAAAGAAAGCGAGAGAGTGACGTAGCTAGCGATGAATGAAGAAGGCTGTTGAATCAGCGGTAAACTTGTTCTCCACCTTAAGAACCAAACCCATTTCCCTGTGGGCCAGGCCCATACTGTCTCGCTCCAGAGGTGAGGTCAGACGCAGGTGAGCAGAATGAGTTCTGCTACTAATGTTCAGAGAGGAAAACGATAAGGCCCACTGTATCAGCATCATAGGCCTTACGGACAGGCCACATCCAGCGACTCAACTTCCACTATGGAGCGCCTCTGCCGACTACATAGGCTAGGCTCTTCCATTTTAAACGCAGCTCCTTTAAAAATCTATGTACGTTATTTACAAAACACCAACACATTCGAATTTCAACATCGATATGGAACATGTTTTTTTTTTTACAACCAAAACACATGCCATCGAGGTGCTACTGTTTGTAGCCTACATTTCGCTGGATGTGAGAAGTAGCTATCTGAGGTTGTACAGAATGAAACGTGTCGAAACACATTTGGAGGAGGAGAAGACACACTGACACACACACACACACCCACTTGCAGCTTTAATGTAACCTTAGTAACACCAGAAGTGCTTATCTGGTATGTTCAACACCTCCCACCAAAAATAGCTTAGTCCACAGTGGCTGTGTGTGTGTGGTGTGTGGTGTGTGTGTGTGTGTGTGAATGCAACAACTAAGACTGAGGCTAGCGAGGGGTACAGGGTACATGGACAACTAAGGCTGTGAAAGCCACTGGGGAGGGACTTAAGTTGAAATTGTGTGGACCACACTGCAGGCGAAAAGCACTGTGTGACAACGGAATCATTCCTATTCCACCAGTAACCTGGGGACTTGCCAGTGAAGCACTGCCAAGGCTGAAGAGAATGGACCAAGGGGTTTGGCAAGACGGAGAATTTCATTTTGTCAAAACTTGCATGTAATGTCAATAGCCTACTCTGACACCGCACATCACATTTGAACAGAAATCAAGTCAAACTTGAATGTGTTTATAAAAAGGCAAAGTAGTTTACGATGTAGGAGGGTCAACTTGCTAATGAATGGACGAAAAATATAAGTTGTCTAATCTATGTACCATCAGGATGTAAATAACTAAGCTCTCTCTATAGAGGAAGTGTTCCTTGACCTCTGTCCCTTGCCTATAGCCACAGAATAAACCATCTTCTGGAGTGTATTTAGTACTCCAGAAACACAATGCAATGTTAATTCAACATCCTGACCTTGTTGAATAAGAACAGCATTGAACAGCATTCTTCAAAGCAATCCCCTCAACAATTGGCCTATTCGTGTAGGGAAATAGTAAGGCATTTGACAGATCATGGCAATGTCAACAAGAAAGGTTATTAGTCAGACCTGTATTGCAAAACACGTAATTAAACCAAAGTACAGCACATAGGCAGGAGAATCCTACGTTTCCAAATAAGTGAGAACCCTACAACTCCAGAAATGGAATTGAGAATGCATGTCGAGGATATGTATTAATTACACACATTGTTATTGACAATGTTGTCATATTATTGGACGAACTAACGGAAGTGATGGAATGAACTTTCACTACTTGAGCCAAAATCGTAAATAGCTAGCCTAACTAAGGATATATACGGTATGTGTTGCACATTGTCATTGGAGACTGTTCGGAAACTGATTAAGACTATTGTTCTTCCTCCATTCAGGGATCGACAGCTAAACAGGTTCACTAGATAGGAGAAGTAATATGGCTAACCGCAAATTACTAGCTAGCTATTTTCATAGTAGTTAGCTCAAGCTAGTTCGTAAGTTACTACAATTGCTTTACCAGTACCAAGCTAGGAGTTTCTAAGGCAGTTGGTAATGTTGTCTCTATAGCTCTATACTTAGCGTTATACCATGACAGGCAAACAACTGGTTTGACAACTAACTGGCTAGCTCCTTGCTACTGGCTAGCTAGCTATGTCGATATCACTCATATGGTACTACTACTACAGTAGTCGCTTAATAGTTTGGTTAGAATGGAAACGGTAGGGTACGTTAGCTAGACTAATTATCAACATTGAAAGCTAGGTCGCAAGAGCACAAAGCAGACAGTCTGCGAGAAAAATACAGGTAAAGCTTATCCGGGCACATCTCTGACAAACACATCTTGCTATCTGGGGGCTGAGCATGATGATGATGGCTAACAAGTTTGCCAAGCTACTGTAGCTATGCTAGCACTAAGTCAGCAATGGTTCAGTGTGTGAGGGGCCTTCTTTCATTCTAAACTTTCTGGGCAGGCAGGCAATTTGTTTTAAAAAAAGTGACACATTGAATAACCTCGCAATGCAACTGACTGAATAAACACATTTTGTAAATGCTGGGAATAAAATGCCACCAGTGCAGATGAAACAAAGAGCTTGGTTGACAGTTTAGTCCCCATCAATGCTTGTCATGTTGCCAACAACAGCAGCAGGCTAAGGACGGTATCTAGCTAGCTAGCTAGCTAGCAAACAACTGAATAGGCGAGTCCGATTATTAGCCAAGCCAGCAACATTTGTGCCGTTGGGAATCCAGGCAGGGGGACATGAAGGTGCCGGTGTATATAACAATTGACACTTAACTAGCAACCCACTATAACGCATCAATGTGTTGGCTCACCAAAATCCTCTTGAAGAGAGCATTCTCCTTAGGTGGTAGGGTAATTGTCGGCATTGTTGTGGTTGCAATTTAAATTCCCCCCTCGACCTCAGCACATGTAGATAAAGAACGAGTTGAATATGTCGCCAGATCTCTCCCCCCTTCTCTCCGCTCGATTGCTTCGTTTTCGTGCTCTCGTCTTTCCTCTCTCACGTGGTTGACGGTGGACCAGGCAGCCTTCAGCCCAAAATGGCAGTCAAGCAAACTTCTCCGGGTCAAAATGCGGTGCGCTGGTGGGTCGAGCTGTTCAATTTTTTTTGTTAATCATGCATTTTTGTACTGACTGTTGTAATTGTTCATTGTCCAGTGCTCAGTTTCCCCCAATTAAGGGAATGTGTGGGACTTTTAATCTTTTATTGAATTAAGTAATGAGAAAACCGTTTAGATAAAACAATTTAAACAGTGTTTTGCCCTCAAAGTGACTGTATGCCTGTATGTTTTGGCATAAAATCAAATCAAACGTACTGCTGTGAGCTATTCAAGGATTCCCCACAAGAGGGGGCTATAGCCATAGAAAAAGTGACACCATGCCCCTGTACCCCTGTTTTGCATTGTGCGAGGCAGAAGGTTAGACACATCTCTTGTTATCAGGTGGCCTCCGACTCCTGTACACCACACTATGTTTCAATATCATTCATCAACACGTTTTTCAGAAACACACAGACACAAAGGTACTGCTGCCCTCAATTCAGCATCCTGTCAGCATACTCTTTTTTATCTACCTCTTTTTATCATGTCTCTTCTCTCTCGATTTATCGTCTTCTCTTCAGCCCCTCATTACCATCGTTCTCGTCTCTCTCCATCCCCCTTTCCCTCAATCTCCCTGGTGGGTTAGCCTATCAGGCCAATAAGCAACAACAAGGAGGGTGTATGAATCCCCCCCCATCCTGTCTTTGTGACACATCATTTCTCCTGCTGATTAAACCACGGAACACACCCCGTCTCTGTCTCTCTCTCTTTCTCTCTCTCTCACACACACACGTCAGACAGCTGCAGCCAGTGGATTAGCATTTGGAGCAGGGATTGATTAAGACTGTCTGGCTGCTCTCAAGCTTATTTCACTAAATGGGACCTGAGGAGGATAATGTCCCTAACTAAACGCTGGTCCCTTGGGGAGGGTGTGTGTGGGTGTGTGTGTGACAGAGGAGATGTGGCTCGTAATAAACCTTTTATATATTCTCCCATCCCCTCATCTCTACAGTTCCATGTAGATCACCTTCTCATGGCCTTCTGTCTTATCTTCTCTCTTCCTCTCTGTCTGTCTGTCTTTCTGTCTGTCTCCCCCTCCCTCTATCTAAAAAACACTAAGGCTAAAGTATTTTTACAAATGCGTGTTAGGGGGTAATGTGGCAACAATTAACTCATCATTTGACCTTATCCACTCAACCCCCACGCAGCCCCTCTCTATGTCCTCTTCCTTCTCTCCAACCTTACCTCTCCCTCTTTCTCTCTCCTCTTGGTGGCATCTCTCCTGAGCTTGAGTAATGATGTTGTCATCTCCCTCCCTTTCCATTCATCACTGTCAGAGACATATATAGGGGGGAGAGAGAGATATAGGACGAGAGATGAAGAGGGAGAGAAAGAAGAAAGGCAAGAGGGTTAAGACAAAGGGAAAGAGATTGGGAAGGGTGGATAGACTTGCAACAGTGTGAACAAGGGAATGGAGAGAGAGAGTTAGAGAAGGCAGGTGCATGGGTTTGTTTTCTCTTCCCCGTCTAGTGGACAGTGACACAGAGTGTGGGATGATTCATGATTATTATTAGTGTCAGACAGAATTAAGACGCTGCTCTTTAGCATTTGCAAGTTTAATTATGCAAATTAGGTATTTCTTCGACACGGCTTTAGGCCTTGGCTCTGCCTGCCGTGAGATATTATATTTCATGTAGAGCAGGATGGTTGGAACGTTTGTTAAAGCAAGTTTCTCTGCAATTGAACATTTCTTTCTATATTTTACAGTCCTTCACTGTTTTAGGTCGGGATTTCATTTCTTAGTCATTATAAATATTTGCAGGACACTCTACAATTGCACTTAAAGGAATACCCGCACGTGCTTGTGCACACACACACACACACACGCATACATGCACTCATATCCAGAGAGATGCCTTCAGACAGAAGTTTCATTTAATATGATCAGCGAGAACATTCTCTCTTTATTGTTGTATCTTTTCTGAAAAAAAAGAAAACAAAAAAGTGTTTTTGTATTTCTCTCGTGTTAACATTTCAGAATTCTGTACAGGATAAAAAGAAATAAGCACTGCTTAAGAGTAAAATCCCAAACTAGAAAAAAATTAGAAGAGGTTTACAATACAAATTAGTAGTAAGACATTGTCTGAAGTGCAATGGCATAGCTCAGATGGGTTAAAAGTGAAAAAAAAACAGAAATAAAAATACTTCTCTATTTTTTGACAAACAGTATTTTCTTTACAGAGAGTAGAGACAGTATTATCTGATGTATTTAAACCTGTAAAAACATATTTACAAATAGCCTTTTTCTTTTATATAGTTTTTCTCATAGTCAACAAAAAACAAAAAGGAGAAAAAAAAAGATACCGTAAAATGATGTTCACAATTGACTTGGTCCCAGTATACAATGATATTTGGAGGAAGCTTTGTTTAATTTTTTAATATTTTGTATGCGTGGGGGGGGGGGGGTGTCCTTCATATTGAAAAAGGACTAATGATCACCAACTGGGGCTCCTGTGTCCATTAACACTGTTTCCCCCACCTGAAACAGCAGGCCTAAAGGAGCAGGAAGTAACACATTGAATGAGCTAGCTACTCCTGGTCGCTGGTCTGAAGTCTGATTTACACACCTCCTAACTCTTATAGTTAGGGTTCGCAGGAAAGGTAAACTGACTCTTGATCTCCAGACACTTGGGGGCAACTTCTGTGCCAAACGCTACACTCTTCCTTCCAACACCACACAAGCACCAAACGGGCTACATCCCCCCGAAACATAAGCAGACAAAAATATAAAGGTGACTGTATGGGTGTTACCAACCTTCCCTGTGACTGGCAAAAAGGTCTTTCACCTACAAATGTACTGAAAGGGTTCTGGGAAACAGTATTAACACTATGGCATGGACATGGACAATAGATTGGCCATAGAAAGATAGAAAGAGCGAGAGAGGAAAGGGATTTGATTAAGTTTGTTGTGGGAGTCAGGTGGCTGAGCGGTGAGGGAATCGGGCTAGTAATCCGAAGGTTGCCAGTTCGATTCCCGGTCATGCCAACTGACGTTGTGTCCTTGGGCAAGGCACTTCACCCTACTTGCCTCTGGGGAATGTCCCTGTACTTACTGTAAGTCGCTCTGGATAAGAGCGTCTGCTAAATGACTAAATGTAAATGTAAATGTTGTGACATTTTGCATTCAGTCCTCGTTGAATGTTGTATGTCGGTTGGTACAGAAGAGGAAATCAACACTTTATCTCGCAGTATCAAATTATGAAGCATTTGGAAGCTATGCGTGCATCATCCTCTGACACAGTTAAGTCACTAGGGAGAGGGCGTTCAAGCACTAGTGTTCCTAAATCACACTTCTCCTAGCTTTGAGGCCTAAAAAAGCCTGGTACAAAATTTCTCTCTACCCCTAGTTTCACCTCTTAGGTTTCAGGCAAAGGCGGATTATGTGTAGGCAATGAATTACTGAAAGCATGGGTAGATGCCAGACACCACAACCCTTTCTAATCTCCTTTTGTCTCAGCTCTTTATAAAAGTATATAAATAGAAATCAAAGCAGAGGTCACACATTATGGAGAACAGTGGTTAGGTTACGCCGTGGTGAGGCCTCGGTCAGAGTGATCTCAGCCTCTCTTCACAGTACTAGGACCGCTATTCATGTTTCACATACATCTGAACGACAGAACAAACGGCGAAAACAGAGCGACGACAGCCTTCAGGTCCGAGAACCTTCAGATGGACAGAGAGACACATTGAACAGTGAGACTATCCTTTTTTTGTTGTTGTTGAACAGATCTAATGTTTTCTAGCTGACACAAAAAGCATGTGACAAAAAAACGTCAAATAACGAGTGTGGGCACTCCAAGATGGCTGACAAGGTTTTTTTTTTTTTTTTTTTTTTGTCCATTTCAAATGAAGTCACTTGCGGTGCTTGATATACATTCAATGCCTAGCTATCCTTTCCTACTTGTCTTCTAGTTGAACTACATTTATATAGATTTCATAAGAGAGATTGAGAGACAGACGGTGATTATTAGGTGTGATGGAGCTCCCTAAGTTGCATCTCTCTCTGACTGATAGTTCCTTTCCCTCCATTCTCCTTGGCCATTGGGGAGTGGTGTGTGTGTGTGTGACAGAGAGTATGTGTGCGCGCTAGCTGCCAGTTCTCTCAGTTCTCTCTCTCTTCCACACACACAGACGTGCTCACATACACACACAGCTACAGCGAACAGGAAATGAAGCCCTGGCTCGTCGGCTCAGGCTGGTTGCCTAGCAACAGTGGTAGGGGGGCCCCGTGCGTCTGCGCAGCGCACAAAAGAGAAACACCGTTTGTTTTGTTGTGATGTTCACAGTATAAACAGCAGGCTGAACGCAGACAAAAAGCACAACTCTCAAGAGAGAGGGAGGAAGAGGAGAGAGGGAGGGAGGGAGGGAGAATGGAGTGCATGAATCTCTACCAGGTTATGACAGATGCTTCTGTTGCCTCTCTTTTTCTGTTAGTTGATAGCACTGAAGCCCCGAGTAGGAAGATGAGAATGGCTTTTCTGTGTCTCTCTGAGTATGTGTGGGTGTATGTGTGTTTATGTCTGTCTGGCCTGTCAAAGAGAATGGCATATGTATAAATGCTATGATCATTACACAATATACCCCCCCCCACACATAAAATGACAACATGGAGTTAGACAGCACCACAGACTCAACCTAGCCACCAAAACCCCCAAATCTACCAGAGAACTTGAGTTTGGCCCAATGAGGATACACTTCTAAAAGGGGTTGGTTTGGGGCATTGGAAAAAAGGATAGTCATCTCATGTAAAAACTAAATAAAATTAAAATAAAAAACAGATACAAATTCACTTCTCAATCTGTGTGTGATATCTATTACCACAAAACCACATTCATTGAGAGGCGCTTTAAATATCATGATAATACACACAGATTTGCTTGCAAACGCGCGCGCACACACACACACACACATAATACAAGACAAGGAACTCATCTAAGCTTTTTCATGTTTTTCAAAACAAAACATGTTGCTTGTCCCAACTCCTTTAATTTCATCTCTATTTCCCAGTTAAAGTTCTCCCCTCCCATTTTCTTGTAGTCCGTCTAGTAAAAACTCAATGTTTCACCGTTGGCTATTGGCTGGGAAAAAACTCCTCCATCCAACCATCGCTCGAGTCCAGCTCCGCTCCCGTGCCATCGGCCAATCCGAAGCCCCCGCCCGAGGGAGCCTGCCCGCCCCCATAGCCATATGAGGACATGTCCTGGCTAGACGTCCGCTGGTAGCCTTGCGGCTGACCCCCAACCCCACCTCCCTGGCCATAGGGCCCTCCTCCACCTCCACCCCCCATTGCCGGGCCCCCGGGCCCCTGTCCGAAGGTCCCCATGCCGGGCACGCTCTGGCCCATCACCCCCTGGCTCATCACCATGGGTCTGGGCTGGTTGGTCCTTGACTGGCCGCCCATGTGAGCGGCCATCATGGGCCCGGCCATGCCTGCTGCAGGGTTCCCCACCCTGGGGTCCATGGGCTGGCCCATGCCCTGGGGGAAGTGCTGCTTAGCCATACGCGGTTGCTGTCCCGGCTGCAGCCCGTAGCCCTGGGAGGAGCTAAATCCCACCATGTCTCCTGTAGTCCTGCCTCTGCCGGCCACTCCGCCACCCATAGACTGCATGTTCTGCCCCTGTTGCTGTGGCCAGCCTCCCATCCCCCCTGCCTGCACCCCTCCACCCCCTCCGCCTCCCATCATGCTCTGCAGCCTCTGGGCCTGGGCCTTGGTGTTGGGTGGCCCTTTGAGGGGCTGTTGGGACATGGAGTTCATCATCATCCCTTGGCTGCCATATCCTCCTCCCATGCCCCCGACCCCCACACCGGGCCCCACCGGCCCCTGCCTTTGGGGCTGCCCAGCCGGGTTGTGCTGGGGGGGGAGCCCCATGGGGCCCTGGACGCTTTGGCTCTGGTGCTGCTGTTGTTGCTGCTGCATCATCTGGCTCATGGAGGGGTTGAGGCCGTAGAGGGACTGCTGGCCAGCCCCCTGGCCCCCGTACGGGAGTCCCATGTCGGACTGAGACCCCACCGAGCCCCCCGGGCCCCCCTGCATGGAGCCCTGGTTCTGGACAGAGCCCATCTGGACCATCTGGGCCTGCTGGTTCTGCTGCTGGAGGAGACGGGCCGCACGGATATTCTGGAGTGCCTGGGAGTGGGCTGCCATCTCCTGGGGGGTACCTGGTGATGGGGGGAGGGGTTGGACATTAGAGAAACGGTTTTCCATAGAAACAGAGGGTGAAGGTGAGAGATGGAGGTTGGATGTGGACAAATGAGTCAACGGGTAACAGATGGATGGATGGATAGATAGAATAAATGGATTAATGGATTACTGTATAAATGGATGGGTGGATGTCAGCCAGAGACAGTGAAAGACAGACATAGTAAA
This sequence comes from Osmerus eperlanus, assembly GCF_963692335.1. Lineage (NCBI taxonomy): Eukaryota > Metazoa > Chordata > Actinopteri > Osmeriformes > Osmeridae > Osmerus > Osmerus eperlanus. The sequence continues at coordinate 12,232,176 of NC_085031.1, forward strand.
CAGAGATAGGGATAAAGGGCCAGATGCACAGGGGTCAGAAGAGGAGAAGATATTGGATCGTATTGGACCAGGTGAAGCGTGTCCTGCGTTTCTGACAACCCATCGGCAGTGGTGAGACGTACACAGCAGAAAACCACCCGCACACAGTCCAGTCCTACACAGTCCAGTTCTTTTTTAGCCTCTTTGCTCTTTGCAGGAGGACATAAGGTTTGTTTGTTTTTTAATCAAACCTCAAAAGCCCAAAAAGTTCAAAGCCAAAAAACGGCCAGGAACCCATGTCAAGATGTTCTCTGGCCGGCTTCTATCTAGCTGTTCTTGCATGGCTCTGGGCGCGTGGTGGGGTGATGCGCCTCCGTAGCGTGGAAATGTCTCCAAATCCCCCATTAAACCTCTTCTGACACCATTCCGCTAATCCCTCACCTCACATCTCTCTCCCCCTCTCTCGTTCTTTTTGATCATTCTTTATTTCTCTCTAATCAGTGTCTCTTCGCTGACTGACTGTGCAGTGTGTGCAAGGTGTCCTTTCTGTACTGAAAACAGGAGCGGTGTCTATTCTGTGAACCAGACAGACTGGTGCTTTACTGCAGACTGCAGAAGTCGAGGCTCTCGTTGGGGAACGTTGCTTCCATAAGCCCAGACAACATAAACAGTTTAGAGGACAAGCGATATATAATGCTGATGCCCCTCCCTCCCTCCCAGATGTATTACTTTTCTCCCGACTGAAGAAGACAGCCAGCCAGACACTGTAATGGCTGCAAATGGCTCCTCTTCACTCCTCTCTTTCTCTCCCCGGTCTCCCTCCCTTCTCCCTCCCTCTTTCAGTCTCTCTCTTTTCTCTGTCTCTCTCCATCAGGAGACTCCACCGGAACTCTGGGGGATCTGGGACAGGTTGCCACGGTAACAGGCAGAGCAGGAATATTTTCCGGAGTGAACGAAAATGAAAAAGAGACTTGTGGATAGACCGAAAGACGGGTCCCTGATTGGTCATAGATGACCTCATATTTATGAGGAGTGTGTGTGTGTGTGTGTGTGTGTGTATGTGTGTGTGTGAGACAAGTGTGTGACTTACCCTGGTACTGGTTGACCTGTGGGTAGGGATTCCTCTGGCCTTGACCCATCTGTCTGGGAAGATGCTGCTGCTGCTGGAGCTACACACACACACACACACACACACACACACACACACACACACACACACACACACACAGAAGAAAGACAACAGCATTACTTCCGGCTCAGAGTTGATCATCTGTCAAAAGACATCAAGGATTCTTTTTTTTCACGTCACCAGTTCCAGCCTGATCGACCACAGAAAGAGAACAGTGTGCTAAATAACTCATTCACACAACACAGTAGCCAGTGTGGATAGACGACCATAGAACATTCTAGCCTGAACAGTTTAGAGTTCAAAAACAGGCTCATGAAATAACTATTAATAGTAATAATAATGATAATAACAACAATATGTTACATTTCTATAAGCACTGTGTGTATAAATATATTGCAGTGTGACGGGGATGTGTGAGTGTGTGTTTCAACGAATACTGAAGAGAAAACACCAAACGATCACAGCAAGTGAACCCCCCCCACGCACACCACGCACACCACGCACACACGACGTAGACAGGGTGAAGATCAAAGGCAGTGTTGTGTTTCTGGTGGGAAGGAGGGGGCTGGTGTAGCGAAGGGGGGGGAGGGCTCAGACCAGACGGCCAGAAGAGAAGAGACACGTTCTGCTGTCTCATCTGCTGCGCACAGACCGGAGCGGAAACACACACACACACACACAGCCACACGGCCACACCCACACAGCCACACCCACACCCAGACACACACGCACGCACGTGGCATGCTCTACCTGTTCAGCCAGGAGCTGCTGCTGCTGCTGGTGCCTCTGCTCCCGGAGCAGCTGCTGTTTCTGCTGCTCCATCAGGTGGAGCTGCACCCTCTTCTCCTGCTCCAGCGCCATCATCTGCTTCATCATGGCCTGCTGCTGGTTGCCCAGGTAACCCGGGGGAGGCCCCGCCCCCTGGCTGGGCCCCACCCCCGAGGCCCCGCCCCCAGAGGGGTGTGGGGGCGGGACGGCGCCGGGCGGCCGCGACATGCCGACCACGCCTTGCTCCTAGAGAAGGAGGGGGGGGGGGGGGGCAGAAGGAGAAGTGAGTTGATCGGGTTGGTCAGTCAAAGTGACGTCAAGTGACGGGCCAATCAGTGGTCAGCTGTCAAGTCATATGATTGTTTGTGGGGCACTTTTATCTGTCTTTGTCAAAGGTGACTCCCAAGCAAGAGTTGACACACACACACACACACCAGAGACCTCCCTCTCCCTGGTGCTTTATGGGTCTCCGCTACCAACATCAACCCCTCATTAGCATATAAAGAGCCACTCCTCCCCTCAACCGAGCGCTAATCTCTTATAGGATAAAAAGGCCCCAGTCAACCAATGAGAGGAAGCCCTCAGGAAATCTATTAAAGGTTAGCTCTGTGATCGCTGTGGGTGTTATGTAGGAGAGCAGCAAGCATCGACTAGCACTGCCTTGGGGTAAATAGGCAGTTTTAGATGATGATAAGGCATTTTTCACTTGACAGAGAAATGAATTCACTGAGTGTGTGATACCATTCTGAATGCAGTCTATCAACCTTCCGTCAAAATGTAACTCTAGACAGTCAGACCTGACTAGTCGCCTGCCCGAGCTCTTTCATCCCTTATTGGCACGCCGTCCATGCCAGGGGCAAAACAGACCTGCAGCAGCCACCCCTGGCCAGTGGGGGTCAGTAGTGCTCTGTAAGAATGTGTGTGTGTACGTGTGTGAGTGTGTGTGTCTTAGTCTCAAATGGCCACCTCTCAGCAGATGGCTCAATCATGACAGCTCTGATCTACGATCTCTCTCTCTCCATCTTCAATCTCTCTCTCACTTTTCTCCCTCCCTCCCTCCCTCCCTCCCTCCCTCCCTCCCTCTCCCTCTCCCTCTCCCTCTCCCCCTCTCTCCCTCCACCTGAGTCATGTCCACACAGTCACCAGGGACAGGAGGAATGACAGAAGATGGAAAAGGAGAGGAGAAGAGGAGTGAAGAGATCAGGGAGAGGCAGGTAGCAGAGGATTCAAAGAGGAAGAGAGACACAGAGAGAGAGAGACTGCGAGAGAGAGAGAGAGTGAGAAAAGAGCAGCTCAAAAAGCAGAGAGAGAGAGAGAGAGACAGAGAGGACAAGAAAAGACGGTAATGAGCGTAATAAGGTGACGCCTAAAATGAAAAGAGAGAACGAAATGCTTTACTGAGAGGGCGGCTGGAAGGATAGAGTGAAGGAGAGGCCAACAAGGGAGAGAAAGTGAGGAGGAGAGAGGAGAGCAGGTACCCCTGGCAACGGTGTCCATGGCGATGAACAGATGGCGCTGGTAGGAGCAGCAATGGCCACCGTGCCTGGTCGCCCCCGACAACACCGGGCATAACCGCAGGAATATCACACACGCACACACACACACATACGCACTTAGCACGCACGCGCACACACAAACACAGTTCTATGCCCCCACCCACCAACCCCCATTTCGTTCTGTCCCAGATCTCCTGTTGACTAATGTAACAAAGAGCATCACTCCTGCACCTTCTAACCAGCTCCTTACATTCCTCTCCACTACACACACACACACACAATGTAGGCCTAACGCTTGAGAGCATATAGACATTGAAGTACTGAATAGGCATTGATGCTGGCTCCTTATTCACTCTAGAAAGATGGATGGCAAGCCAGAAGACTGGCTTTTTTGCAGTAGAGTGAAATAAACATCCATAGTATCAAACACACCTGAGAAAGACCAGTACAAGGTCAAGGCAGAGGAGAGGAGGAGAGGGGACGAGGAGAGGGGAGGAGGGGAGGGGAGGGGAGGAGAGGGGAGGAGAGGAGGAGAGGGGAGGAGAGGAGGAGAGGGGAGGAGAGGGGAGGGGAGGAGAGGGGAGGAGAGGAGGAGAGGGGAGGAGTGTGCTGGTGGGAAAAAGAGGCTGTCATACTTATTGGGTTAGGGAGCCAGGAGAGCACAGGTGATTACATTACACTGAGAAGGAGCGGAAATATACACGTGTGTGTGTGTGTGTGTGGGTGTACTTATAAGTGTGTGTGATTAGACGGGACTGAGTGTGTAGAAAGAGCATGAGAGTGAATTAGTGTGTAAGAGAGGGGTGGGTACAATTGTGTGTGTGTGTGTGTGTGTGTGTAAGAGGACTTTCTCTTCTGCCAAAGTGAAGTCGCTTGTCCCCTTGGTGACCACCCTGCAACAATCTGGATGCACAGACACACGCACACTATGTGTCTCGCGCGCGCGCGCGCGCACACACACACACGTGCACACTGTGTCTCACGCACACACACACACGTGCACACACAGACACACACACGTGCACACTATGTGTCTCACACACACACACACACACGTGCACACACACACACACGTGCACACACACACAGACACACACATAAGCCTCTTAGAACCACGGTGCCTGGCTGCGCAGCGTTGTGTCTGTGTGCTTTCTGAAGCGACACACATCTGTCCAACACCAGAGAGACGACAACGCCCTTGCCTGATCAGAGTGTGTGTGTGTGTGTGTGTGTGTGCACGCACGCGTGTTCTCCCAAATGAACATACTAGGTAACAAAAGCATCCCATGTGTTGTGTGTTAAAACATGCCGTCTGACATGGGTATTATGCAACACCTGCTGGCTGGTCCGCACCACACACACACACACTACACACACACTAACCCTGAGCAGATGGTGCAGCCAGACCTCACGGTATTAAAGTATCCCACAGTGCCACAGGTAAAGAAGACATCACACATACACACGCACGCACACACAAAATGTACTCTGACATAAGATACACACGCAGACACATACATCCTCAATACACACACACACTAGGCTACATACACTCACAGCAAATGTAGATCCAGGGTCAGCTGACAGTTACACACACACTTTACAAATACCCTCTACGACACAGCTTGATAGAGACAGACACACACACACACTTACTCTGATTCTCTCCTGGGAGAGATATATTTAAATTGTTAGAGAGATAGAAAGATGCAGGGGGGGGGGAAGAGGGAGGAAGAGAGAAGTTTAATCTCCACCATCTCTGCTCTAAACCCTAACTGGCCTCATTCTACTGTAGCACCCTACACACACAAACACACAACCACCCTACACACTTAATCACTGCTTCACTTGTGCCCTACACACTAGTGCCCTAAGTCCTTATCTCCCTCTCCTTCTGAAGTCCCTGTCCTGGCCTCACTCACTGTCGCTGACTGCCTTCCACACTGACGCCTGCTAACCTCCGGTCTCCTCCCTCCCTCTCGTTTCTCCATGCCCTACTCCTCATTCTCTCTCTCTCTCTGTCTATTCGGTCTTGCTCTCCCCCTCTTCTCCCTCTCTACTTCTGACAGTAATGCAGTGTTTTGTTCCTGACTAGAACACAACACCGATTTGTGTACACATACACACAGAGAGCGAGAGAGAGAGAGAGAGAGAGAGAGAGAGAGAGAGAGAGAGAGAGAGAGAGAGAGAGAGAGAGAGAGAGAGAGAGAGAGAGCGAAGGAAGGAGAGAGGTTGGGTAGGGAGAGGAAGGAGGGCAAAATGAGAAAAAGCAGAGCTGGGGGAGAGAGAGGATAAAAAGGAAGGAAGGAGAGGTGAAAATGAGGGAGACGAGGGAGAGGGTAGAGAAAGAGGGAGGGTCGAGAGAGTCCGGGGGAAGAGGGAGGAGAGAGTAGGGGAGGATGGGGGTGTGGGATGAGATCATTGGTGGTCAGGGAGCAATAGTGGCGGATGAGTGTACCACCCTGAGAGGGACCAGGTGCTACAGTAAATCACACTGTACACCTGTTGCCATGGCAACCTTAAAGGCACACACACAGATGCAGACACAACAATAAGCTAAACGGTGTTTGAGAGTGTGTTTGCCTTTGAATGTGTGTTTTGTGTTTGACAGTGTGTCTGTGTCTGTGTGTGTTAATACCTCTGCTGTGTGAACTCTCTGTACTCCTTGGTGTGTGTTTGTGTCTAAGGCTGCCTCTGTGTGTGTGTTTGTGTCTAAGGCTGCCTCTGTGTGTGTGTTTGTGTCTAAGGCTGCCTCTGTGTGTGTGTTTGTGTCTAAGGCTGCCTCTGTGTGTGTGTTTGTGTCTAAGGCTGCCTCTGTGTGTGTGTTTGTGTCTAAGGCTGCCTCTGTGTGTGTGTTTGTGTCTAAGGCTGCCTCTGTGTGCGTGCGCCTCTGTGTGTGTGTTTGTGTGTGTGTTTGTGTGTGTGTTCTCGGCGCTCAGCCGCCGTGTTTGTGTGAATCTCTGTGATTGATGCGGCCCTCTGTAATCTAATCTAGCTGGCTGAGAGAGGTACATCTGACTGACAACTAGGAGCCACGGCAGGTGAGGGACACACACACACACAGGCACGCGCATGGACAGGAACACACATGCACATGAAAAAGGCATGGACGCATTAAATGCGAAGCACTCGACACGCAACCTCACCTCTCAGCCAGGTAGTCTAGTGGCAACGTGTGTGTGTGTGTGTGTGTAGGGTGGTTCTCCTGCTAGCCTGTTGATTATTCCCGTTCCCTCTTGCCAGTATTCTTGATCAGAGTGTTTTAATAATTCACACCCAGGATCTCAGCTATTACACGCCTTTTAGAGGAGGGGAGTGACTTCTCAGACATCCATTTATCCCTCCCTCCCTCCCTTTCCGTCTCTCCCTCACTCACTGTCTCTCTTCCTATCCGTCCTTATTCCTCCCTCTGATCTGTTCTTTCCACCTGATCTGGTCTCTTCTTCTATCGTTTTGGGTGGCTGACTTAGCCCTCCATCCTTACCTCCATCCCTCTCCCCCGCTCTACGTGTTCATTCTCTCCTCTCTCCTCCCTCGCTTTCTCTCCCTCTCCCCCGCTCTATGTGTTCTTTCTCTCCTCTCTCCTCCCTCGCTTTCTCTCGCTCTCACCCGGGCGGCTTTGCTCACTTGCTCTCCCCTTCATGTGTGCCTCCCTCTGCCTTTCTCTCGCTTGATTGCTATTCTTCCGTTCTATATCGCCCTGCCTTCATCTCAATCCATCCCCTCCCTCCCCCTCTCAATCGCTATTATTCTGATTCATCTCTTCCTCCCTCTCTCCCTTTATTCTCCCGCTGCCTATTTTTTCTTCCCTTCCTTTGGACACTCGTTCTCACATTTACCCAATACGGCTAACCGCTCCCCCCCAACCCTTTGTCTCTCTCTCCCTCTCTCCCTCTCTCTCTCTGCCTGTCATATCACCCCTCATTACTCTCGTCCTCCTCCGCCCCTCTCTCCCTCCCTCGTCCATCCCTCCCTCTCTCTCTAGAGAAAGCATTAGGTGCTGCTATAGGGCCATCACTCTCTCTACCCCCCTCCCACCCACCTTTTTTGCTGTAGTCTCAGGGTAGTACCCTCCCTCCCTCCCTCTCTCTCCCACCCTCCTCATCTCAGTAAGGCCATAATGTGTTGCTGTAGGGTTATATATCTGTCTATGGCTCTATTAGACACTCCGGGGGACTGCTCCAGCAGCAGCCGCATCAGCACCCTTCATCCCCCTCCCCCTCTCTCCCTCTCTCCCTCTCTCCCTCTCTCTCTCTCCCTCCCTCTCTCTCTCTCTCTCTCTCTCTCTCTCCCTCCCTCCCTCTCCCTCTCTCCCGCTCTCACGCACGCACGCTGCACCCCTCCCTTTGTCTCGCCTGTCCACAGTTCAGAGATGCATCTCTTCATGCCTCTCCTGTTCCTTCTCTCTCGTTTGGTGTATCAATCTTTGTCCTTCCCTCCTTTGTCCACCTCATCCTCTCTATTGTCGCTCTGTCCTTCTACTGGAGAGGGTGAGCTAGAGAAGGATGGAGTGAGGGAGAAAGCAAGAGGAAGCGAGACAGAGAAACAGAGAAAGCTGTACAGCAGCATATTATCTACAATGGGCCCTCAAATACTGTTTGGTAATATGATGAAATCTGGTGTAAAAATAAGAAATGACGCTCAAAGTGGCAGAGTGGAGACAAGCCTCCATTCCTGAGCTGCCTGATTAAATTATATCATTCAACTCTCAATCTCTCTTTCCTCCCTCTCTCCCCTCTAGCTCTCTTTCTATCTCTCCATTTCTGAGAGAGAGCGAATCTCACCGGCAAACAGTACTCTCCAAAATAGAAATTCCATTAAACAAAGTGTCGGAGCATCGGACAGCAACACCTCCTCTACCCCCCACACACACACATCCACCACCACATCCGTGCTTTAAAACACATGGGCTTCACCCATACTAACACACACACGGGAGTGCATACACACACACACACAGGACAAAGGCAGCCTACCATCCAATTACTATCATGCCAAAAATAAGTGCTTGAAAACAAACAATAATTTTCCATCATCGCTAGCAGCTGTTGGGGGGTGAAGAGAGAGAGAGAGACAGAGAGAGAGAGAGAGAGAGAGAGAGAGCGAGAGAGAGAGAGAGAGAGGGAGAAGGGGGAAGATTGGTGCAGAATAAGAGGGGTTTACTGAAGAGAGGGATGATGAGAAAAAAGGAAGGGATAAAAGAGGGAGGCATGACTCTTCCCCACCCCCTACCTCCCTCTTCCTCCTCCCTCTTCCTCCTCTCTCATCCCCTTTTCTGTCCCCTGGGAGAAGGAGGGGTGATGTATGGACCCTCTACTGATCTCACAACTCAGCAGAACAGATGGGGGGGGAGAGAGGGAGAGAGACAGAAAGAGGGGGAGAAGGAACAGAAGTAGACAGGAAGGAGGGGAAAGTGCATAGAAAAAGAGGGGGGGGTTGAGGTTAGAAAGGAGAGAGAGCAGAGCATGAAGGTTTGCCAACAGTGGAGCGTGATTCCCTAGATGACATGGCCTGCCTTAAATGACAGAGTAAAGAAGAAAAAATAAAAATGTACGACGCATGTGTATGCGTATGACTAAGCCAGAGTTTGAAAAGCTAAGCTAATGCTAGGCCAGGTTACAGTATCTTAAGATAAACTGGGCTAGGCTAGGCTAATCCTTAGCAAGGCCCTCTCCCTGACACTAAGAGGTAATTATCTCTGCAGTGACCATAAGCTCCCTCTCCCCACCCCCTCATCTCTTCACAGGAGTGGAGATGGAGAGACTGAGAGCGAGTGAGGATGGGAGGGAGGGAAATCGTTCCTGGAGGAGGGGACTATCGGTAACCCAGGGGGAGAAATAGATGTGTAAACAATCACAGCCGAGAGAGAGAGGGGGAGAGAGAGAGAGATGACGGGAGAGAGGTAGAAAAGAAGAGAAAACAAGGACACAGCCATATGTTTAAGTCAACAGAAAGGAGCGAGGGAGGGAGGGAGGGATAAACGTCAAAAGAGAAAGGCGTGGGAGTGAACGAAACACTTCGGCGACAGAGAGCGGTAGAGAGAGAGAGAGAGAGAAAGAGAGAGAGGAGGAGTAGAGACGCTTCTTAACATTGTACCAGTGTTAATTGTTGGTGGCAGGGAAAGACAACACAGGGAATTAGACAACAAGACAAAAAAATTATTAGTCTGTGATTGGCTAATTACCACTGACTGACAGACCACCGAGCAAAACAAGATGTTTATGAACATGGGGCTGCCTAGGCTGTAGCAGAGGGTGTGGGATAAGAGGGGTGGAGCGAAAGAGAGAAACAAAATTAATGTAGTTAAGTATTCCAACTCTGAATAGATAAAAAAAAAAATCTGAATGCTCATGAAAACAATCGTGCACTGGCATACATTTACATTTAGCAGATGCCCTTATCCAGAGCGACTTACAGTAAGTACAGTGACATTCCCCCGAGGCAAGTAGGGTGAAGTGCCTTGCCCAAGGACACAACGTCATTTTGCACAGCCGGGAATCGAACCAGCAACCTTCTGATTACTAGCCCGATTCCCTAATCTAAGCATAAGAGAGAACAAGGGACAGTGTGCGTTCTTGTGTTCCTGAGTCCAGTTGTGTGGTTTGTGTACTTGCACCTGTGAATATAGGCGTAAGTACTTGTGTGTGTGTCTGTGTGATGGAGACTGAGTGAGTGTCTGAGCAGGACCGAGGCTCATTTGCAGTCTTCCCCTCTCTGCAGTGGTGAGCTACGCCACGTGCCAGAAGCGTGGCTCTGCACAGCATTAGACGCACACACACGCTCTCCCACTCTCTTAAATATCCAGACCCACACACACACACCCCTGTACACGGGCACACACACCCCTGTACACGGGCACACACACGGCTACCGGTGGATCGGAGGAACGAGAGGGGGCAGAAATGAAAGAGCTAGGTTAAGTCCCTGAGTAAGGGGGGATTTAGACCTCAAACAGAGAGAGAGAAAGAGAGAAGGGGGTGGGAGAGAAAGAAAAGAGACTAAGAAACTACTGACAAAATATAGATGATAGGGAAGTGAAAGAAGAGAAACAGACAGAGACGGGGGGGGAGGAGGACAGGAAGAAATGTATGGAATGATCATCACCGACTCACAGAGGTTGCTCTCTGAAAGAACCAAAAGCATGGTGTATTAGCCGTCACGAACAGCTGAATACAACCCATCCAATAGGCATAGACGGCAACATTAGGCTTAGCATGACTGGCTGAGCCCTGTGTTTAGGACCTGGGCCCGCAAGCTACGCTAGTGGCATGCTAGCGATATACCGGCGCTGCTCAAGAATCCACCCCCCACCTCCTCCTACCCCCTCACTCAGTAACCGTTAGCCGTGTGTGCTCTTGTTCATGTGTGTGTGTGTGTGTATAAGAGAGGAGAGAAAATGTGAGTCTCTCTCCATCCCCCCCTCCTTTCCCTGTGGCTCTGTCATCCATCCTGATCAGATGGAGGTGTCTGATAGGAATGGTTCCTTTCCTGCAGCGGATGAGGCCGAGACACTGACCATTTGATCTGGCACGCTGAGATAGGGGTGTGTGTGTGCGTGTTTGTGTGTGTTGGGGGGGGGGGATTAAAATGTGCTTGTGTGAGTCTGTGTTTGTTTTGTTACCCATGGTTGTATGGTCGCTTATGTGTGCGTGTGTGTGTGCACGCGCCATGCATGTCCCTGCAGACTGGTTACACCTCTCTGCTGCAGAGAAATCAATGACCACACAAGCCCTCTGGCTTCCTTGGCCGCGCACGAGGTGATCTTAGCAATAGCTTAGCCTCTTACCTACCATAACCCAAAGCTTGTTAGCATCTAGCACCTGAGGGCTAACATTTCAGTATTTTACCCCTTAATTGCTACAAGAAGCTAGTCAGCTTGCTGTGCTACCTTTGTTAGCGGGGGATGATAACCCATGAACGCTCTGGTTAACAATTGCGAGTTAAGTGTTTTATCCGCTACTAGAAGACAAAGAGTGGTTTCTGGGTTTTGCAAAGGCGGTTGTGATTGATCAGGGGTGGGCTAGCGCAGCATATTGGAGAGTCGTTAGCCTTGCCGTATTGACCACATGGGGATCAATACTTAGAGCAGTCCTAGGACGGACATACTCAGATACACACACACACTGTATGCACACACACACACACACACACACACACAAATGCATCGACAGGTCCTCTTCCCCGTCTAAATAATGCTAATGATTCCACCATTACAAACAAGGTGTACATCAGCGCTAATAGCTATAGGAGAGGGTTGGTTTATTGAGGCAGACACGGCGAGCACACGTTAACACACAGTCTAATAGCCCACACAGAAGCCTGCTAGCCTGGTCTGCGTGGCTCGCTTGGCAGGTGCAATTGATAACGGCAGAGCAGCTTGTGAGTTTGAAGATCACAGAGGCAGGGCAGAGAGAAGTCTGTCTGTGTGTGTGTGTGTGTGTGTGTTTGTGTATGTGTGTGTGTAGGTATGTGTGTGTATGAGTGAGTGATTGTTTCCAAAACACGACTTAAGTCCTGAGGCTCTCCATCATGGGGGAATGGTTTCTATGGAGTCACAGGCTAAATATACAGTATGTGCTGTCTCAGCAACGAACAACTGGGGACTGGACACACACACACACACAGGGGCCTCGCCAGGCGAGGGTGATACAGTAGCGTTGGCTAACCAGTAGAGCCAATGGAAAAAGACAGGAGCATTTAGGGGGCCAAACTCCCAGGTGTGTCTGAAGACGATCGCGGCTATTTAAGTCTCATCTGCTGCGAAAAAAAAGAAAAGAAGAAGAAAAAAAAAGAAGCAAAAGGAGTGAAGGGGAACGAACGGAAACAGAGGATCTAAATTTAGAGCGATGCGACATTCCAGAAAAGAATAATACTGCTTCCTGCGGCACTGACCTGGCGAGTGCTGGCCTCAGAGAGAGAGAGAGAGAGAGAGAGAGAGAGAGAGAGAGAGAGAGAGAGAGAGAAGAGAGAGAGAGAGAGAGAGAGAGAGAGAGAGAGAGAGAGAGAGGAGGGAGGGAGGGAGGGAGGGAGGGAGGGAGGGAGGGAGGGAGGGAGGGAGGGAGGGAGGGAGGGAGGGAGGGAGGGAAAGTGAGATGGGTAGAGTGAGAAGCAAGACAGATTCAGAAGGGAGTGAGTGTCAGAGGGATGTGGGTGGGGGGGGGGGGTTAGAGAGAGAATGAGAAAAGACACAATCTTAAGTTTAAGCGTGGCCACTCAGACTAATTACACAGTACTTTCAGGTAGTCACACGGCCACTACTAATTACAACAACGCAACGAATTCAATAGCACACCTCTTCTAGTCTTCTGACTAGTCTCTGCCAGAGAAATGACACTACGTTAACGCGGCCTTGGGAGGGTTTCGTAGGTTTGTGTACTGAGTTTTGTTGACCCAGATTGCACTGGAGTTTCTGGGAATGTGTCACATGACTCCCTCAGTGTCCTCCGTACATTGACCTCCCCTGTGAAGGAGGAAGGGAAAGAAGGATGGGAAGAAAAATAAGGTGGTGGGTGGGGGGGGGGGGGTCGCAGGGATGAAAACATCCTTCGAAAAACAGAGGAGAGCAAAGTTGAGAGTAAATGTGTGTGTGGTGTGTGTTTCTACACACAGCTAGCATGTTAAAACACAGGTTAGGGTGTATCCCCCCCACAAGGTAGGAAATGACTGTGTACTTACATAAACGAAGAAGAGGGGTAAATACATGAACATTTAGAGAGAGAGAGTGAAGGAAATATAACAACGGAACGATACTGTACTGAATATTGAGTGAGAGACCGAGAGAAGCGAGGGACAGAGCGAAAGTGAGATGATAGAAAGAGAGCATGAGAATAGACACATATACCAAGAGAGGAGAGAGACCAAGGGAAGAGAGGATGAGAGAACCCCATGGGAAGGTAAAAGAATGGAAAGAGAGTTTGTCATTTAGGACGCCTTGTGACATCACAGGCATTACCAAACGATTGACGCTAGCAAAGCAGCGAAAGCAGAGCACAGATGAATGAACAACTTTATCCAAACAGCTCAAAAAGAGAGGGCTCAAAAAGGCCAGTTAGTCTGTGCTGGCTGACAAAGAAAGGAGTAATTACAGAGAGGGTACAGAGTGTCATGGTCACTTCAAGTACTACACAACAGTATATTGACGCAAACTAGACTAGCATTATTGCACCAGTTAGAGACCCATGACAAAGCACGCACCAGTTAGAGACCCATGACAAAGCACTCTTTCCTTAACCCCCACCCCTTATCTCTCTCACCCCCCCCTCACCCCCCCCCCTCCCCCCCTCAGGGTCAGATAGAGTTTGAGGTGCTTATTAACTGGACCGGACAGCTGTCTGTCAGAGGAGGAGATGCCTGAAGAAAGGATTGAGAGAGCGATAGAGAGAAAGAGAGAGAGAAGAGCGAGAGAAAGGCTGTAGCGCCGGGCAAGGTCACGCCGCCATGGTGATTTACGGCGCGGTGGCGCTCGGAGACGGGCCTTAAGACCGCTATTATGACTGTCTGGCGACATGCACAGGCACACACAAGTCAAGGTCTCTGGACAGACGGATGTACAGAAGGATAGACCGCGGAGATCTACATAGCAACAGTGAATGACAGTCACCAGAGAATCTTGCTGTCAGGTGGAGGGCAAAACAAAAACAAACAAACAAGGATAATTATAATAGTGAGGGGGACACTGGTAAATCATCACGGCAGGTGCCATAGATCACCAAGCTTTCACACTTGCGTGTTTGTGTATACTAATTCAAGGAGACCCCACCCCCAAACACATGCTCATTTGTGGGGATAATTTGTTGGCCAACAGTAATTATCCCTGCCAACAGTAATTCCTCCATCATGGTGATTTGGCCTCCTCCAATGTAGCAGGGGATTGGCTAAACATGCAAACATGAGACTGGGTGATGATGAGCTTCTTATCGATAGAGAAATGGGATAGTGCTTCTGTGTGTGTGTATTCCTAAGTTCAATGTATGTGAGGAAGGGAGACAGAGAGGGGCGCATGTGTAAGAACTGTGGTGTGTGTGTGTGTGCGTGCCAGAGCTTGCTGCTGCAGTCCCCTCTGTCAGATCAGTGACGTAGCCTTATCACCCTGCTGATAGGAGGAGAGACGGAGGACGACTGGTGGAGGAGGAGAGAGGGAGCGAGAGGAGGGAGGGGGGAGGGGTGGAGAGGCTCACTGCTGGGGAAAAAATGGTCCTACAGCCAAGAAAGAAAGAAAGAGAGGGAGGGCGGCGGGCGAGAGAGGAAGGAGGGATCAAGTAAACGAGACGGAAGGATATAGAGATATAGCTTTTCACAAAGGAACAAAGAAAGAAAGAGGCAGGAGAGAGTCAAGAATGGGGAGAAAGAGGTAAAAGAGTGGCGGGAGGACGGAAGGAGAGAGGCTGTGCCAGAGTAGAAGGTGGGCTTTGAGCAAGTCAGAGACAAGCGAGGGAGGGGAAAGGAGAGCAAGGGAGAGAGAGAGGGGAAAGAAAGAGGGAGAGGAGAAGAGGGCAGAGAGTGGCCTGAGGCGAGGCGGAGGGTCACCGGGAGCGTGCCGGGCTGCGAGCAGAGTTTACAAAGAGGCAGCTGTTCCATTAGCTGCAGCCATTGTGTTTAATTACATCCTGGTAACACACACACACACACACACATACAAAATGTACCAACGTATGCAGTGCAATACACTGCATACAACACACATTCTACCGACAGTGCGAGCAACATAGTGTGCGTAGAGGGGAAGACAATACACACACACACACAACATACACAGTGTGACGACAACCTCTCCATCTCCATTCAACCACAAAATCCCTGCCACACTCTCTCCACCCTAAGGGACGACTAGGACACAGAGACACAGAACAGAGGCACAACCGTAGAGTGTGTGTGTGCACGTGTGTGTGTGTGTGTGTGTGTGTGTGTGTGTGTAAATCACGATCTCCCTGTCTCACACACACAGAACACACAGACCCCGCCCCCTCGTACGGGGATACAAGGCAGAGAGCGACACTCAAGACCCGCAGAGCGTGTGGGTGGGTGGGTGTGCGTGCGTTAACCAGTGTCACACACACACTCCCACCCCCTCCCCCCAGTGTTGAGGAGGAGATCTGAGGAGGTTGTGAAATACCAACCATACCAGGGAGCCACATGAGAGAGCGACGCAGCTTTGAGGAGCACTCTCGCTGACTGTCACAGCTACCTCTTACTACAAGAATGGGGCACTTCACACACACACACACTCTGACCTAATGAGCACACAGACATATATCACCCACCCACCCACCCCTCAACTCTAAACAAATGAGCACTGACACAGATGCAGACACACACACACTTTGAATCAGCTCCGTAGTGCAGTACTCGAGTGAGAAGTACTTCTAAGACTCTGTGATACAATACAAGACAGACCAGCTTACACTCCATGACCTAAACATCAGCTTCTGGGGTGGAGCCAGCCAGACGCAGCTGTCTACAATTGGCACAAGCAGGAAGTACTTTTATAAACAAGAGTAAGTGCATTTACAACCATAACCTAGAAAGCGTAACGAGGGAAGGAGAGAGAGAGATAAGGAAGTAAAGAGAAGGAAAAGAGAGGGGGGAGAGAGAGAGAGAGAGAAATAGAGAGAGAGAGAAAGAGTTGACAGAGAGGAGAATGTCACCTCTCACTTGCACTGTCACCTCACAACAAGAAAGTCCTGGGTTCGATTCCCGCTTGGGCTACGGTTCAGTGCTCAGGTCTTTCTGTGTGGAGTTTGTATGTTCTCCCTATGGTCACGTGGGTCTCCTCCACAAAGACCCCCAATATTAAATCATGTCAGTTTCCTGACCATGTACCTGGCCAGGACATGGGGAAGAAGCACAGGTCCTCGGTTGCCTGATGTGGAAGGTCGTTGCTCCTGGCTGCCCTCACAAGCACAACAAGACAGGAGAGGGAATCTGTGTATCACTCCTCCTGTACGTGTGTGTGTGTGTGTCACATCACATGATCAAGCCATGTTTCTTCTTCTTCTTCTTCGACAGGAGAAAAGACCAGACCAGGAAGTGAGGTCACCCTATTCAGCCAGTGTCATTGCAGCGAGACGGTAAAATGCTGCGGCACACACACACACACACACACACACACACGAGCCATGGGTGATCAAGGTGGATACATAGACGGGGGAAATGGGATATGAGTTTGCCGTGCGGCAAGCTGCTAACCGCATTATGGCGGCTCCTGTCGGCAGCGGCGGCCATTATGCTTCGTTGTTTCCTAAATGGCTGCTGATGCCTTATGGGGCGCCCTGCGGTCTGGGGAGGGGGGGCCTGGAAGCCACGCATGAGGTGCTGGACCAGGTTTAATGCTGTAGGACTGGATACTGACACACGCACACACAACACAGCGTGGTGTGCAGGTGGATGAGGTAGATCCATCATGTAGATGTCTGGAGACACACGCTTCCTATGATGCGCACGGGGTTACACGCGTACGGGGACACACACACACACACACGGCCATCACACGCCTGCCTGGAATCCACGGCGAGATATCTACGTGCAAGCCTACACACGCGCGCCGCACACGCCATTCAGGCGACGCTTCGATCGTCTCGGCGACTTCGAATCACCGTCTTCCCCTCCACACCGCCCCCCCTCCCTCCCTCCGTCGCCCCATCCCCCCCCCCCCCAGTGATTTATGATACCAAGCATGGAGATTGCTTCCATAGGAGAAAGAGACACACACCCACACACAACCCTTTCTTATGATGTGCAGGGGTGTACACACACACATATGCAAGAACCCTAATAAACACTCAAAAGCCTCAATACGTGGACGCACACCCGCAGAACGGACACGCCCACAGACACACACGTCTCTCCCCTGTGTCAAGGTGAAACGGGTAGGAAAAACAAATAAATAAGGCTGTGTGCAGGCTGGCCATAAGTCTGAGAGCTCCGCCTCCCCGGCTCCATGTGACTGCGGGCTACAGTCAGCACAGCCTAATGAGCCTGTCCAGGTGAATGGGCTTTCTCTGGGAATAGATGGCCCTGTCCGCACACGCACACAAACACACACACACACACACACACACACACGGGAGAGACAGGAACGGAGAAGCACTTCCTCAGCGAGCACACAAACCGGTCCAGCCTCACAAGGTACGCCGTACGCACATGTGGCACGCGGCATTCCCACAAGAACACACAAGCGCGTGCACACGCACGCACGCACGTCTGAGCGCTTGGTGTAAATCACTGCGGTGGACAAAAAGAGCCAACGGCCAGGTATGTCATACAGAGAGGTTGGGGAGACAGCCACACCCCCGCAAAGGGCCCAATGGCGAAACCCAATACCCCCGGACTGTTGATTAATGACCATGCTGGAAAGACCCATCCTCAGGGGCGGGGGTGAGGGAGTTGCTTTGCGCTGCTTGGTTTCCCCCACAGTTCCAGATTTGATCCAACACCCTTATCTTAAATCATCGCAACTGGCCCACTAGCATCGGAGCTAGCCTATATGCGGCATCCGTATCTTACTGTATGCACGTGTGTGTGTGTCCCATCCCCTCGGACCTGCGGTCAGAGCCGCCAGCCACCTCAGCGGTTTCCTATTTGGAGTCATTCTAGAAGGTTCGGGGGGGGGGGGGGGGGGGGGGGGGGTGTGGTGATGTCACAGCCGGCCAAGGACCCAGACGACTACCCCCACGCCTGCCGATCTGTAACCAGGCTGACGAACAGCGCAGACGCACCAGGGGACAATGAGCTGTCAAGCCACTACCGGAGACAGATGATGGTTGGACCCTCCCCTGAGATCCCTCCCACCCCTCCTCCCTCCCCCCCCCTTCCTCCCCCCCTCCCTCCCTCCGCACCCTAAACGCAGAGACGCAACCTCAACCCCAGCCCCCGAAATAGCATCAGCCCATGACCGTGTCAGCAAATGTGATTCCTACTACTCACTCCATCGCAATCACTTTTGTGTGTGCAGTAGTGTGTGTGTGTGTGTGTGTGTGTGTGTGTGTGTGTGTGCGTATGTGTGGGCGACATTGCGTTCTTTCCCTTTCTCGGTAAAGCAAATTAACTCTGCCTCGCAGTATCAATTAACACTTCTAATCTGCAG
>NC_085031.1:12570270-12695687 GCF_963692335.1 Osmerus eperlanus
TATATAACAGGGCCTGAAATAATAGACGGGACAAAACGTAGAGACGGAAAACCTCTTGAAAGAAACATGTTCTCCGGGTAGAGAGCATCCCGTCACGACAAGGCGTCAAACACGAGGTTGAACACTGCCTTGCATAATGCAACCCAGGAAAATGCTAATTCTCCCTTCTCTCCATTAAAATAGACATCCACCAGCGTTCCCCTTATCCCCCCCTTATCCCCCCCCCCCCCGCCCCCTTCCTGTCCCTCCACTCTCTCACTCTGTAGAAGTTATTAATGCTGAGTTCATTACAGCTGTTCAAACAGCGGGAGGCTAAGTGACCCATGGTTTAGGAAAACACGCAATCTACAACGGCAGTGTGTGCGTTAGGGAACATAATAACCTTTGTCATAACTCACCGGACGCTCTGCGGAGCTGGGGAGGATGGATGGGGGAGGGGCTAGGGGCAGAATGCGGGATGGGGGAAAGGGTGGCGTGAAGGGGGGACATCGACGACAAATGTCTTGAGGAGGGGCTGAAGACACAGCAGGCCCACAAACCTAAAGACCGTATGTGTGTGTAGAGCGCTTGTGGTGCGCGTGCATGTTGGCGTGACAACCCCAAACTCAAACAGGCAGACTGTTCGTACCTGGCAGGCCTGACCAAAAAGGAGGGGATGAGGAAGAGAAGGAGAAGGAGGAGGACAGAATTAAGACCAGGAACTCTTTAAAGTCCCCATTCGTTTCATCTGTTGAGGAGGTCCACAGATCAGAGAGGCGAGGGGGTCTCTTTTGGGGCCAATTGAGAGGGCCAAAAATAGCGAAGTGACCCCCCCCCCCTCACTCGCTCTCTCCCTGTGACTCATCTGGAGTGGGTAATTAACAGGAGACGCTCCACCACCATCGTGGCTGAAACCACACGGTGCACAGCCCAGCGATGGGGCCAAAACAAACGTGCATCAAGAGAGGAGGTGGGGAGGGTCGAGGTGGTCGAAGGCGTGTGGGACTTGGATGTGTCACACTTGGAACCCTTTGTATTACCAAACCCTTCCAAAGAGAAGAGAGAGAGAGAGAGAGGGGGGGGTGGAGAGAGAGAGAGAGAGAGGGGGGGGGGTGAGAGAGAGAGAGAGAGAGAGAGAGAGAGGGGGGGGGGGGTGGAGAGAGAGAGAGAGGGGGGGGGTGGAGAGAGAGAGAGAGAGAGAGAGAGAGAGAGAGAGAGAGAGAGAGAGAGAGGGGGGGGGGTGGAGAGAGAGAGAGAGAGAGGGGGGGGGTGGAGGGAGAGAGAGAGAGAGAGAGAGAGAGAGGGGGGGTGGAGAGAGAGAGAGAGGGGGGGGGGGTGGGAGAGAGAGAGAGAGAGAGAGAGAGAGAGAGAGAGAGAGAGAGAGAGAGAGAGAGAGAGAGAGGGGGGGGGGGGGAGAGAGAGAGAGAGAGAGAGAGAGAGAGAGAGGGGGGGGGGGTGGGAGAGGAGAGAGAGAGAAGAGAGAGAGAGAGAGAGAGAGGAGAGAGAGAGAGAGAGAGAGAGAGGGGGGGGGGGGGTGGAGAGAGAAGGAGCTATGAGAAAGAGGAGTGCGAGAGCTGCGACCTGTTGACTCTGTCAACTGGATGTTTCTGCTTGATTTTCCAGTTCTAAAAGAAGAGGGTTGAAACTAAGTACAGTACCTTGCACCTTCCTCTTCCTCTCCCCTCTTTCAACCTTTCTCTCTCTCCCTCTCTCTCTTGTGATGATGGAGATGTACTCTGCTGCTAGTGTGTGAACTGTACTGTAGAGGTCCGCGCTCAACTATAATAGGGTGGAATTGGTCCCGTGACATTAAATTACGCTGTCCACACATCAATTAATTCAACACAATTTTCTCCGCAAACAGAACGGTCAATTCACATATCATCATGGGCCCTGCAAAGCAAACACATGGCTTCATCCTCTCTGTCTGTTTTTAGATCAACATTGTTTGCCCAAAGTTCCTACAGACAGTACTGTTACGTTTTTTTTCTTTGCATTAGAGGTGCAGTGATTTATGTCTATAAGGGGTGTTAGTCTGTGTGCATGTGAACGTATGTGTGTGTGGTGTGTGTGTGTGTGTGTGTGTGTGTGTGTGTGTTTAAGTGAGTGGTCATTTCTATAGGACCACACAGAACACACAGTCCCAACGTTGACCCATACATTGTTCACCTATGAAAAAAACTAACATGTTTTTCTCCTTTTCAAGGGGGACTGTGGAGGAGGAGGAGGAGGAGGGAAGGGGTGGTAAGGATCAAAGTGAAAGCAGCAGTAGATATAAGCTTGTGTTCCTGGCTAGTCAGGGGGTGGGGGTTGTCATACCAGACATGGGGAGCACATAATATCCTTGGGCCTAGGGCGTGGTATACTATGGCTCTGCTGGGTGTACTCATTACTCATTGTGTGTGTGTGTGTGTCTGGGGTGGAAGGAGTAGGGCTGGAGAAGAAGCCCACGACGCCCCTGCCACACGCTGATCCGTTGTGTAATGCCTCCCGGGGGTTCGGAATGCAGTCATGATGATTGACTAAGGTGATAGGGCACCTTCAACCTGATACACACACATGTACACGTCTACGGTAAATACACACATGCACACAAACCCCAATGTTGACTAATGCATTGCCACAGGATTCTCTCTAAAAGGTGGGGAGGAGGACAAACATTAATCTTTGTCATTCTCTAAACTTCAAGTTGTGCTTTGTACGTACTGCACTGTACTGGACAGTCCTCTCCCCCCCATCAGACGATGGTGTTTTCCTCACGAAAACTCAAGTCTACTGATGTCGGTTTCTCACACACATGCTGTGAACATCATCTTCTTGTAGAGGACAGAGTGAGAGAGATATTGACAGAGACAGACAGAGAGAGAGAGGTGAAGGACCGGGGAGGACCAGATTGAAAAAGCCCCCAGCAGTTTACTAGACGGGGAGCCAGACCTGGACATCTGGGGGCAGAAATGTGAAAAAATCACTCTATTATTTCTGTTCCTCTCTCCCTCCGTTCTCCTCGGAAACTTGGTTACATCACCGTCAGTCTCCACATTTCAATAACACTGCCACTGAAGCCTCTCACCAGGGAGGAAGAGTGAGGGAAACCGAGAAAGAGTGACAGAGAGACAGAGAGACAGAATAAGTGGTGACAGAAATATATCTGTAAAAATCAGCAAGCAGAAGGGGTACATGAAATTGAGGATATTCAGCCTTTAGTATGCTGGTCTGCCCATAGAGCTCTGTCCTCTCTCTCTTGGCTGTGTTGTTTTGTCATTTGCCCTAGTGGATGTGTAGTCGTAAGTGTATCGACTGGGGCTGGACGAGCCCTCTTTTCAAGCCCCAGCCCAGTGTGTCTTAGTTGGGTAGGTTGGGGAGTGAGGTGGGGGTCTGGTGGTCCCAAGCAGTCCAGGCCATAGCAGACATTTTTGTGGTGAAATCATTAAACCCACGTGCAGCTCTCTCTCTGTGGTCACTGGGGGTCGTGCTCCTCTGCCTTTAGCTGAATAAATCATAAAGTTTGCCGGGGGACCACACAAGAAGAGGCCCCAGCACAGGCAGCCCGGCCAGCCCAGCCAGAGCAAGACACATGCATACACACACACACGCATACACACGCACACACACACAACCCTAGACCTTGTTATTTTTCAGGGGAGAAAACACCAGCGGAAAGACAGAGACAGAGAGACAGAGAAAGAGAGAGACATGGAGAAAGAGAGAGAGTATGCACAGTACAAAATGAAGAAAATTATAAAAAGGATAAAAAAGGGACAGTTAATAATAGAATACAGACAAAAATATATTAATATAGAATGAAATCACAGAGAAGCAGAAATAAAGACATACTGTTGAGGACTAAAACACACACATAGACAAACCGGAGAGCGAGGAAGAGAGAGATGTCAACAACATTTGCTAGTAACATCAATTTGAGGAAGTAAAAAATAGAAACATTTTTCTAGACAGGCTCAGGAGCGTCATAAAGTAAAGGAAGAGAGAGACCGAGAGAGGCAGAGAGAGAGAGAGAGAGAGAGAGAGAGAGAGAGAGAGAGATAGAGAGAGAGAGGGGGGGCAGAGAGAGATTTCTCCCCTCGCTGGGAGACCCCCGGACTGATCCCTCTGACTAGCCAGACTGCTGAAGGAGGAAGGACTGTCCTGTCTGTGGATCCCAGCCTGTCTAGGGAACAGTAAGGCAGGGCAGGCCACCGTGAGTGTGAGTGTGTGAGTGAGTGAGTGTGTGTGCGTGTGTTGTGTGTGTGTATTTGCCGAGTCTGTGTGTGTGTGTGTGCATGCGTGTGTGGCGGGAGACGACCCAATTACTCCCATACACCACTAAAACAGATCCCGTTTATAAGCGGCGGAACATCCTGTGCGATACCGCGGGCGTTCTGGGATTTGGGACGGAGGAGAGGTGGGGGGGGGTGTCTGTGTCCATCTGAGGAATTCTCCTCTCTTCACTCCTCTCCTTGGGAGCTCTCTGATGAGTTTGGGATAGGAATGGCGAGACGCATGGAGTGACAATTTCCGGTCAACTGGTAAACCCAAGATAAGGAGGAGAACACTAGGCTTCCTCTTCTCTCTACTATGCCTCCACTCCAACAGACAATGACACAAGCGATATTTTTCTGTACAGACAGAAGAAAAAAGACTGAAAAAAATGAAGATAAATCAGCTACCATCAGTTCCAACAAGCGGGGGCATATCTTTAGAGGGAGAGACATTCTTCACTTTTCACTAAAATAACTCTAAATAAATGAATCGATGGTTCCTGAAAACAGAGACCTCCAATATCA
This sequence comes from Osmerus eperlanus, assembly GCF_963692335.1. Taxonomy (NCBI): domain Eukaryota; kingdom Metazoa; phylum Chordata; class Actinopteri; order Osmeriformes; family Osmeridae; genus Osmerus; species Osmerus eperlanus. The sequence continues at coordinate 12,575,031 of NC_085031.1, forward strand.
GCCAAGAGGCAGTACTACAGGATGCCCTGGTGGCTCAACAAGTAAAGCGTGTACCACATGGGTTTAGGTCTTAGCACAGCAGGCTAGGTTTGAATCCGGCCTGGGTTGTTTGCTGCATGTCTTCCCCTTTCCCCTGCCTTTCCAGTCTACCTTAAACTATACCATCCAATGAAGCATGAAAATGCGAAAAACATATCTTGAAAAAAGAGGATGTACTACGCCAAATTCCTATTCAAACTACTGTCAACTAGAATGAACCTGCTACAGTCAACCAACCATCGTAACCCAGCTTGATTCATAAGCAGTGCATTTGCACCTTAACAGTCTGCATTTTTCCTCTTCCTTCTTATACTTTTATATCAACTACTCTGAAACATGACCCCCTCAACCCCGATCACCTGATCAAAGGCGGGGGTCGTCACACGTGTCATGGTGAGAATGTAAGTGGCGGCAGGGCAGGAGAGAGGCAAGAAGGCCGAGGTGTAATTCTATCCTCACCTTTAGGAGGCCAGAACACCTCCTGACCCGGGCCACACATTTAAGCATGACCTCTGACCCTGTGACCACACCGGTGGTGTTAGGTGCCTCCTCCAGACACACATACGCACACACACACTGTGACGACTGGCTCAGAGGCAGGTTTGCATTACCTACAGGTTGCATCAGTGTCAATACTGGGGTGATTCATGGTCCCTTTGGGTACAGAATTAAGGGCAGACGCCTGCTCTTTCTGTGAAATGTTAACATGGAACAACACCGTCTTATTTTTGAAGAGACTGAGTATTGTGGGGGACTTTTGTCCACTTTCAGCAGACACATAAGGCATGGAATCCTACTTGATAGTGTCTAAGCTCAAGCATATGTCCCCATCAAATCATGAAGAATTCACCCAAAAAATCTCTCTTGTCTCTCTCAACACAGAGTTCATTAGTGCTGGTATTCCAATCGCAAAGACAGATTCCTCTGGTAAACCGGCGCAAGAATGCAGGCCCTGTCCCCTTATCAAAGTTTGTACGAGATCTGGAAATGCCTCGCTTTGTTGAGCGTTTACCTTATCTCTCCCATAATTGTCCATTGTAAAAGCGGCCTCTCCGGCCCTAGTCTCGCTATCCCCAAGTGGCCAATGCAACCATCTGGCCCTCGCAAAGATTGGGGCCAGGAGCCATGTGAAACGTCAGAAGACCAGACTCCAATAATGGATATTTCATCTCTCGAGTCGGCCAATTCTCTTTTGACGTTCCCCTCCCGAAGCAAACTGACGGAGCGCTGTCGGGGGGGGCTGCCAAACCGTCAAACTAAACAATGTCCTCCCTTTGAAATATGTTCCTCGGTTCTACAGAGAAGAGGACAGTAAAAAGATGATCGAAGAGAAGCTCACATAACAAATACAACGAAAGTTGGTTGAAAAGTTTCTGAAAAAGGCCTCCACAATAGAACTAGGCTACATTTTACGTTTATAGAACTAAAGGTAGTCCAGAAAAGGAATTATTTCAAACAACCACGGTAGTCATCCTACCCTGCATAAATGGTTCATTGAATCAGACTTTCTGGCATCTCTTTTCCAAAGCCCAGGTGTATGGAGCACACAGCCAAGTCTTTGTACAAAGAAGCACTGCCATTCCTCTACAGGGGAGCACCTGCTGTATTCTTCAATTACAAACATGTCTTTTTCCAAAATGAGTTTGTCGATTGAATGGCTGGAAGTGCCATCATGTTTTTCTCATCCCGTTTTTGTATTAGATACCACAATGAAGTGATAAATAGCATTGTCAAATCATGGCTGATGGCCTGGCACCATACAAGAGCTTACTGTGTTACTATTTGCGTATTACCACCTCACATGTGCTCCTCACACTGAGGTGCCTTCATTGTTGCCTTTACCTTAAACAATCAATCCCTCTGTAAGCTCTGAGGAACAGGTGGTTGGCAGCTTCCAGCTCCGAATCCCACACAGACCTCACCCACCCCACTCCTGAGTCCATCATCTCTGCCTACCAACGGGTGCTATCTCTGACAGGAAGACAGAGAGGAAGAGCCCCCCGACCGTCGGACAAGGAGGTCCATGGGTCACCCCTGTTTTGGCTCCCCCAGTGCACAGATCCTTCTTTATGCTCCTGTTTATTATGGTCCCAAGTAATCCATGCCTTGTGCACTATTGCAGCGCCGCCATATGTCAACATCTTACTGGTGGTTCCCAGAGTTCCAAACAACAGATAGGGTGCAGTGAACCTACCGTGTAAACTTTATACAACACATTCAGCAGAACTGTAATTATTTACAAAAACCGACGCATGGGAAGTTTTTTTTTTTTCTCTAACGTTGAACGAAGCACAATTTCGTAAACTCTCTGTCCCAGGCCTTCACAGATTATCTTTTTAGGGCTATTAAACTTTTAAAAGCACCATCTTAGGGTGTGTTCAAAGCATCCACCAGTTGGACTCTCAAAAAGGTCCTTGTTTCTTGAGGTGGCAAACAATGGACTCATGGGCTGTTTCTGGTGTTATATATGTGTTTAGCGTTTCTAAGCAAGGCTATCTCCCTGGTTTGTATATGTCAATGTTCCACCTTCAGTGTTTAGTGCAGTAACGGTCTGATGGAAAGTTCTGGAAAAATTGTGTCCACCTTTCTGTAAGGCAGGCGTGGCAAACTGAGAGGAGGGTAGTGATGGTGGGGAGGGTTGTTGGTGGTGGGAGGGGTGGGGGGTATGTATGTGTATGTGTGTGTGTGGGGGGGTATTTTTGTGAGCACCCCTACAATGCCCCACCTGTGCCTCAGCCATACCCCAGAGGACCACCCACTTAGGGAAAGAGAGGGCAGTCGAGAATCCCTATAACCTCTTTGGGTGGGCAATAAGGCCTTGAGCTGAAGTAGAGTGTTTCAGACAACTGAAAGACTCAGGGGGAAGCACTATTCGTACCACGAGAGAATGCTATCACACCACCAGGAGAAAAGCAAGGGCTGGTGTGAACTGAGGGGAGTTATATCAGAGCAGGATGTGCCTGAGAGATGTCAATGTGTCAATGTCTGTGCTTCCAAAGAGGTGGCTGACTTCACTTTGTTTCAATAGTGACCAAATTAAAACACACAATAGTAGGAGAAATATCTGTGGCAGTGCATTTCATGACCATTGACCACTGTGGTGGTGCACTAATTTCTAAATATTCAAGGGATCATAAAAACACTCAGTACTTTCACTGGCCAGTAACTCTGACCTCAAAGCACTGTTGACCCCACATAGGAAGCACAGTCCGCCTTATCAGTACGGGTGAGGCAGGAGGTCAATGGCCATTAATTTCAGAGTTCACTATGTTAACATGCAGGCCCTGAGAAACCAGCAACCACACAAACAGGATGAGCAGAGCAGCTTGCAGAATAGCATCCCGTTTTAGGCATTAAATGGTGAGGTCACACTTGATTCAAATGTTATGTGTCCATCAGATGAAAAAGATTACAGATGAGTGTATGCTTGTGTGTGTGTGATTATGTGTGTGTGTGTGTGATTATGTGCGTGTTTGAGTGATTAATGGCTGAGGACCAAGCTGAAGGCTCCCCATCTCCGGTGCCACTTCGCAGCAATGGCTGTTGCCGCGGTGACCCGCATCACCAACAACAAACTGACCTCAAGGTCCTCCTCCCAGGGTCTCCTCAGCGGCGCCCAACAAACCGCTATCCAGACGTAGATGTCGATGCCCCGACTCCCAACGAAAACCGCCGACAAAGAATTCCGCCTCCTCATTACGAAGGGGAACTCACTCTCCAAGATAACGTTTGTTTACAGTAACCTAGCAACCGTCATTAGCTCAATACGATGTCTGTGTGACGTGTAGTGGAGAGGTGCTGTACAGACAGACCGTCCCTGTGTGCGATGCACGTGTTGGGATGGAAAACACAGGGAGGATAGGACCCCTCAGGAACACTATCCCATGTTCAAATAAACAGAGGTGTGTGGGAGCCCGAGGAACAAACACACATTCATTAGGCGTCTAGGGCCCCTGGTCGTAGTGTTTGAGCAGCGATGCGCACACCCACGCAACACACACACGTAAACACACTCAGTACACCCCCCCCCCCCCAATTAGACAATCAAACAGCTCCACTGACCCTTGTCTCCCCGGGTTTGGGAGTTTACACCCCGACATGGGCCGCCCATTCCTGTTTACCCCACAACCTGACTGATGGATTGTATTGTTTGGCCTTCCCCTGCTATAATTGGCTCTGTTGTATAGGTTAAAGCTTAGGATATATTTTGCAGACCCCAAACATGCCATGCATGGCCCCTGGGTCAATAACACTCCTATCAGTTGAGGGCCCCTAAATGGTAAAGGGGTCAGAGCCTAGCGGCATTACAATGACATCAGCTATTGGGCGTTGATTTCACTGCACACACGTGCACAAACACACACAAACACACGCACACACATACCTAGGACCAGACACACCGGTTCAGTTGACCATGCCTTCTAAACCCTAACCCCCCACTACCAGTAAATATTTAGCCAGGCCTCCAAAAGTGTGACACACCAGCAGTCCAAACAGTCAGCTAAACAATTATCAGCATATGATCTGTATACTGTTCCACCTCTTTCATGTAAAAAAATGTAAACAATGTGTCTTGTTTTCCAGCCATTGAGTGATATTTTTGAGATAGCTTGGGTAAAGGGTACAAAAAACATACTGTAAACTGTGTGATATCAATGCCCTAGCCCAAAAGACAAGAACATACGGTTGCAAACTTTCCTTCAAGAGCCAGCTAAAATGAGTCTAGGAATCTAGGTTTATTTGTAGGACAGTCGTGTGACGTCCAAAACAACATACCACGTGTACATATGACTACATTATAAAGATGAGAAGATCTACTTCTGTGCCACTACCAGCAGGTACCCTTGAAGCTAAATAATATGGGCATGAAAATAATAGAAGTCAAAGAAGCAAATAGGGATCCTGGTGCTTAGAAATGTAAAGTCATTATCTCATTGACAACCTGACAAGAACAAGTACTCTATGAGATGTGTAAACTTACACTTGAAGTATGAAATCATGTTTGGACTACAGTGGACTGAAACTCCGGGGCTGGAAAGGGTTAAATCTGCCAAGAACCCAAGAGTGTTTGGATGTTATTGGTCAGACCGCAACAGCCCACTGTCCAATTGACCATACAAATATTTGGAGACCGTAAGTGGTGATGTTTGGCGGTTCCGTCTCCTCAAAAGAAGCATAGAAACCGCAGGTTTGAGGAAAGGCAAAGGAGTGAAAGACTGAAGAAACAAATCCCCTCTTCCAAGGGAGGACAAGTGTTGAAATACACATGAGAGTTGCTCTATGGTGCACAAATGATTTATGATCGATTGCCCCCTCCATCCGTCGGCAGGCATATTTCACATGCATTGTCAGAGTCAGGTCGGTTTTCACTTGCATATCGAAATTCACAGAGCTCGCTTGGTGGGCTGGATGCACCGCAAGAATATAAAACCCCCCGAGTTCATTTAGCATCCTAATAAAAACCATACCACATGGCCCCCGCATCTTGGCTTGTAAAATCATAATAACTTTTGACAATCAGACACATATGTCAAAAGGATTATTGATTTCTAGCCTATAGCACAGCTTGGCCGTCCCAGTTTTGGCAAGGCTTGGTAACGTTAAAAGAAGACCACACTTCCTGCCATTGGCACCTCTTAGCTAGTTGTGGAACAAGAATCCAACCATTTACAGATTACCACAAGCTTTTATGAGCATCAATGTCACAATATGTTACCCTGCCACAAAACATTTCCTTCACCCGTGTTCCTGTTCTGAATCAGAAGATCTTTTTAAGAAGGGTTTGGAGCAGCAAATTCATGTAAAAAAATGGCTGAAAATGTTTGGTTTGAAACCCGCTGTCTTTCCCTTCACAGTTTTTCTCTGAGATCAAACTTGTGTGCAGGGAGGCTGGTCAAAGACAAGACAGAGTCCCGCTGACAGAGCGGAGCCATTCTGTCAAGACACAAGATGGATTAGCGGCGGAGGGAAGCTCTTTATCAGACACTTTATACATCTTAAGTCAATAAAGTATACTTAAAGTCTTTGGTGGTCCTCCAGTGCTATCAGCATCTGGAATGCAGTGGCACAGTAAGGACCACAACCCCAAAACACCACACTGTATCTTTGCAATTAGTGTAAGATAAACTTGGGTTTTGTCCTGATTTATACTTTGTTCCCTAAAATATTTATAAAATGAGCTTTCCCACACAAATGTAGAAGAATGCAGCCTCTGTTTATGGTAATTGGCTCTACTTAATTTGTTGTCTGCTTTGAATGGCCTTGGGAGTAAGGGGATGAGATCTTGTGTGTGTCTGTGTGTGTGTGTGTGTGTATGTGTGTATGTGTATGTGTGGGATGTCTGTGTGTGCGTCTCTTTGTGAGGCAGCCTGTCTGTCTACTTGTCTGCGTGACGATGGCTGGAGGAATAAGGCCGTGGGGTGTGGGGTAGCGAGCAATGGCAGACAGGACGATGACCCCACTCCTCCGAGGAGAGGGACCCTGCTGAGAGCGGCCTGAGGCCCGGGACTCAACTACTCAATCACACTGACTCAAGCTTTCAGTCACCTGGGGCCGACACAGAGGCCTGGCTCTGACACAACCATCACCCACCGGGTAATGAGAACCTTAAGGCCAGGGGGAGAGGGCGGGCAGATCTGACTAACGCACAGATGTGCGTGACCAATCGGGAGGGACTTTGTAGCCATTATGTAGTTAGGTGATACATGAATAGTTAAAAGAAGTGGGGGCAGAAGAAAGGCACCTGGACATAAATAATGAGATGTTCGGAGTTGGAATATGTTTTTGCACCAGCAAGACTAATGACAAGCAGTTGTAAGAGCAGTCAACGACATGAGAACATGCACATGCACACAGATTGTACATTCCATCTAACCTCTACCTATTGCGCTAAAGCTAAAGCCAAAAAAATGTCAACCAGTAACAATAACCAGACTGTAGTTTGGGTTACATTTAGGGTGGCAATGTGAAAATGTATACCATTACCACTGGGCAATGTTATGGAGCACCTTGGCCTAACTGAAAGAGATTAGAACAAAAACTTCCGGACATGAGAATAGCTGGCACGTTATGAAAATGACTCATTCCCGGTAATCAGATCCCAGACAAAGGGGGAAGTTTTCACTTCGGGCTTTTGATATAAAAGAACTAGAAGCCAGACCAGGAAATATTACTCTAAAATGAGACCTCAAAACAATTCCCCCAGACAATAAAACTCAGTGGGTGCCCAAACCGTGACCTTTGGAGTGGGGATGAAAGGGATAGTTGGGGATTTTTTTTCTAACTGAATCCCAACGCACCTTACTGCCTTCTCTGGAGCGCTCTCGCTCCGGTCCCCTCTTCCCTTTTCCGTTGTAAAACGACCCTAGCGCTAAGAGTCCATGTAAACCAGAATTTCACAATCCACCGCAAACCCTGGGAACACTACACAACGTCCATTCAGAAAGGTTTGTACTGTGCAGTCCCTGTACCACCAAACCAGCTCTTTCTGGAGAGACACTCTAAGGACCACCTTGAGAGTAACAATTTCCAAATAATGGGGAATAAAATGCTCTCCACTTCCCTTTATCTAAATAAGACCTCCCATTGATTAATTTAGCTGGCGTTCCTATCAACCTTTTTGTTTGAGTTGTAAAAGTTGAATATATGAAGATAAAGCAACACTTCAGAAGAGCAGCATCATGTTCGTCTTCGTGTTTAGAAAGCATTAACTGAGAACTGAAGTCTCCACGTATTTGCAGCCCCAGAAAGAATCCTAAGCGTAAACTACTGATGTAGTTAATAAGAAAGGTACAAACTGCTTAGAGAGGTAATGACATTGCTTAGATTTGAACCTGCGTCAATGGTATCTCAGAGAGAATGTGTCTGAATCACTATTAAGATATTTGGACAATATTCCATGTCATGAGACACAAAACTTTTCAACTGTGGTTCACTCCAAGAACAACAAGAGTAGAGGTGGCATCCAAAGTGTTTTTTCTTCTTTGTCACAATTTCTCTGAACTGAGGAGTCATTCCGTTGAAATGAAACCAACCAACTAACCAAAAAGATGAAAGGGATAAGATAGTAATTTCCCTGTTATTTGTGTGTGGTGGTGTCACAGCCCTAATGTCAACATACGTGCACATGGTAATGCACCCCTATTTCCTCCTCCTCCTTCTCTCCTCCTGGCTGGTTCCAATGCCATAAGGTGAGAGGAACACTCAATAGCCGGCTCTGCCTACCTGATGGAGAGCCTGAGAGGCCAAGCAGGAACAGATGGGCTGAGCATGGGGTACTGGGAAGGGAGCGAGGGAGGGAGAGAGTGAGGGAGGGAGGAAGAGAGCATCGACAGGCAGGGACCACCATCAATGCTGCCCACACCAGACCGCACTTACCACTCTCTTCCCCCTCCCATTCATTTGCAGTGCAGTGATGCTAAACTGTAATGAATCTGCAATTTGCACACATATGTGCGGTGCATAACATGGTCCTACTTTGGGGTCTGTTTAACCCCTACTGGAAACATTTACAAATAATTGGACCGAGAAAAGACATCCATCTGTGGGATTAACCCCTTGTTGGCCTTAAGGGATGCGCCACATCCTACCATGGGGTCCAAAACATTGAAAACATCACATACAGTGAGGAGCATACACTACAACCTCAGATAACTCCTCTGGTCATTTGAATGATTGAATGAATAATTGAGGACGTTATGTGCAATGACATGAAAAGGGGGGGCTTCACCGGATTCCCTCTGAATTGTAATACATAGCTAACAGGGTGCAAATGTGAGAAGGGTTCTGTTTGTGATGGAGAGCCCTTTGGGCCTCCAGGGGTCAGGTACAGCCCACAGGTCATTGTTTGGAAAGGACTTGAGGGGCAACGCTGGGCAAATTCACTGATCAGTACCATATTTCCTGGAAGGAACTCTGCAATCCCATGCTGCTACAGTCCATTTCCTTCCCCCGGGTCACTGCCCTCTTCTATTACAATGTGGCCTGGTGTGTATGTGCATCTGTGACTGAAAGTCCATGCGTTTACTAAAGTGTGTGTGCAAAGGAGTGTGATTGTGTTTGTCTGCACGCAAGCGTATGGATTGGGCATCGAGTGTCACGTAAACATCTTCATAGGCCCCACTCAGTCTTCTCTGTTTGCGTAACCTTGTGTCTGTGACTCGTGCCACCAGCCAGAGAGCCCTGGGTGGCTTCAGTTACTCATGCCGTGTGTGTACTTTAGCCAAACAGTGCCTGAAGACACTTCGGGGTGGTATGGGGAGCAGAGGAGGGAGGTGGTTGAGAATGCAAGGCAGTGTGGTCTGATGGTTGAAGCCAGTGATTTAGAGGCTGTTGATACCGGGCATTGGGCCCAGGATCAGCCTCTGACTCACAGTGGATGACTCTGCGTAAGTCACTACACTTAAAACGTCCTTATGTGTTTAGATCCCTTCAAGTGGAAATCGTGCACACACGCTGCTGGAAATCGCTACTGGATTTGTTTTGTTCTTCTTCTTCTCTCTCTCCCTCTGAAGCTTTCATAAACAGATGGCGAAGGCTCATTAAGCTGTTGTCACGACAATTAATGACACTGTGAACACTTTCCTAGCGTCCTGGGGCTAAACACTGACAAAGTTCAGCAAGAAGGTGTGAGAGTTACACAATGCTGATGTATGCTGGAAGGTGAGGAATAGATGAGATGAAAGAGAAGTACTCAAATTGTTGAGTAGCTGTGAACTCGGAGCTGACAGTAATGGTTTCTTGCAAGAGGCCACACTTTGACTCAAGAGGAATGGTCTACTGTAATGGCTCCATAAAGTTGATACACATGAACATGAACAAAACATGAATGCACCTGTGTTTATGTCACAAGCAAACTGCTGCAACTGTGGGACAGATATGCAGATACTCTCCCATTTTTACGGCTGCATATGCTTATGATTATGACTAACATTCTCCAGTCCAAAAAGCAGCAGGAACAATGCATACCGACATTCATATTTACAGCTTATGGCAAGTCAGACCCTTTCTGTTGATGTGTTGCGTATGTTTCTCATTGGGCTCAAAGTTCAAACTGGGATGTTCAGTGTGAAAGTAAAAAAGAAAAGGCTGGTACCAGCAACTGTGGCTCCATAGGTGAACCCATCTGGACCAATGGTTGAATGATGGCCACTGCTGTCATGCTCAGAGGGGGCTTGAGGTGTTCTAACAACCTGTGAGGTACTGTGGTTTGGTGCTGGGAAAGATGGGAGTGAAACCTATTCCTCAACAGGACTGCTTCCGTCACAAGAGTTAGCGAGAAAACTGCAAAGAATGGAAAGAATAAACCAAGGACAATATAGTTCGGTGCAACAATCTACTCTTTTCTAATATAGAACCTTTTCTATTTTGCTGTTTATGCTTGCCACAGAGCACGCAGAGGGAAAGGCTGTGAGAGCAATGCTGAGTTCCAGACCTCTGCTGTTGATCCTCGTGTGGTCAAACCTAACCATACCCCCAGTGCGATACTCTGTCCTCTCTCTGCGAGGGACATGTGCTGAGTGAGACACAGAAAAAAAAGTGAGAATTTCCCATCTGACCCTGCAGAAACACAAAAGCAAGGCAGGTGCGTTTGCGGCCACGTGAATTATCATGTTCTCTCTCTGAGATTCTATATTTTTTCGGATGTTACAAAAAATGTGTTGATCAATAGTATATAAATACATTAATAGGGTTTTCATAGTAATCTAACAGTAGAACCAGCTATACTATAATGTGTAGCACAATATTACAGTCATTTATTTTAAATGGGGCATTTTGAAGCAAAAATAAGTCTGAAACTGTCTTAAAAGCAGCTTATAAAAAAACTATGACCCCCGAAAACTAAGATGTCACAAGAAAGAGAGTCGAAGCATATCAAAAACAGGGGGTAATTTATTGTACTGTGTAGCTACATTGCTGTTTGTGTGTAAAAAATCCCCAGCCTCCACCACACCAGGACACTGGGTTAGCTTAGAGCTGTGGTTTGTCTCCCTGTGATTCCCCTTGCTGGTCTATCTCCCTCCAGCAGATGTCCTCTCCTCTGCTCCACAGCTGTATCCCACATGTTTTCACACTGCTCAACAATGCGGCTGTATTCCTCCGCTGCTGCTCGCGAACAGACCTGCCAGCGGAGACGTCTTCTGAATACGCTGAAGTCCAGGTTTCATGACGGTTTCTCTTTCTTGCTACAGTATGTTCTGGTGGAAGTGGGGTGGGGGTGGGGGGGTTCGGTTTCCCAAAAGCTTCTAGGAGCTGAGATCATTGTTACCTCCTTAGCCCGGGATGTACTTAAGATCTGGTAGCGCTTAAAAGCTTTGGGAATCTCACCCCATTTACTGTAGAGTAGCTTGTCTATACTTGGCCCAAAAATGTCTCTAGTGGGGTAACGCAAGGAATGCGAGGACAGATTCAGAATGCAGCAGAGGGAGGAGGGGGGGGGGGTAATTCGTAAGGTCAGACCATGGCAGGGTCTGTTGTTGCTGCCTGTGCTGCTAAGATTCGAAGAGAGAGTCATTTCCATGATTGCCCACAGTCAAATCAGGCCCTGCTGGATTTGTACTACTCCAGATTTTGGTCGATAAGCCAAGCTGGGGCTCTGGTCAGTGCCGGGGACCCCCAAGGAAGAACAGGTGCGGTCAATGTTACTGATTTTGCGATTCTCTTTGCGAATCCAAAATAAGCCAGTAAATCTTTTTTTTTTTTTCTTCTTTAATTGCCACAGTTGGACATTCCCTTTTGGATTGTTATCATGTAATCTCTCTGAAGAGGGAATGAAAGAGGGTTTGTCCCGCATTTGGCTCGGTCTTATCAGAAGCCCTCAAAGGAAGAGGAATACCTTGAATACAAGTTTGAAAAGTGTGTGCTTTGCGTGGGAATGCACTGGGTTTTCATTTTTCAGATCAGGTCCTATGCCTATGATATTAATGACAAATAAATATTGTTTATCTATATGGGAATATATGTCAATATTATACAATACAGTCTTCTTACATCCATTCAATGAAAGAAGTGAATGGGATAATACTGTTATCATTGACTCATAACATTTGTAATATGTTAAGCTTTGAAGTTCGGAGACACCATTTTTTTTCTTCATTATTCAAAGAAATGTGACAATTTTAGAGCAATTGTCATTTTTGAATGGTTTGGGGTTCTTTCCCAACTACCCTCACATACTTGCCATGAATAATCGTTTACAACTTGCTCCTTGCATTCCTTGTAAGAATCATTGTACATCTCAACATATCATCTCTCACTCTGATAAATCGCACCTCTTCAGTTCTTCGCTATGACGACACCGTCCTGTTCCGAGAGGCAATTTTCCCCCCGATGCATACACGACTGGGGCCAAGTGCGCGCACCCGTTGCTGTCATACGTCACTGCGCTTGCTCGTCTTCTCGCGCGCTGGTTAAAAAGAAGGAGGAAAGAGCAAGGAGAAACATGTGAGCGCTTTGAGGATCTAGGGAGACAACTTTGTGCTTACTTTTTTGACCAAATGCACCAACCACTGTGCTAATACGGAATTTACTACAGAGGGAACGACACTAACTCTGCTCATAGCAATTCAGTGTTTGTTTGTTTTTGGTTTGTATACTAGATGATGGTTTTTAAAATATTTTTTGTACTGCCATTATAATCAGCACTTCTATTAATTTATGTGTTACTGTTTTTATTTACAAATAGTGTTGATGCACAGACATTATATAAGTACAAGTTGCCAACACCTGTAGAGATTTTGAATATATAATCTCTTTAGTGGCAGGATTACTGCATTTCTTGGTCAGTGGTCCAAATTCGTTTTGTTTGGAACATTACGTTTAATATGAAGCATTTGAAAATTGTGCTGATGTTGGCTATAGCGGTCAATGTGTGGGAATGTGGAGATGCAAAATTCGGCGAGAAGGGAGAAATTAGCCCAAGAAGACGGAGATGTTATGATGGAAGCATGCCTAAGCGACTGAAGAAAAGGGAAAGAAAACTGTCACTGGACAGCGGCAGTAGCAGCGGAGAAGTTTGTCACAGGTTGTACCCTCGTGGGTCCTGCTGTCCCACCAGGCGAGCTGCCTATCAGATCCTCCACCGGCGCGACGCCAGGGTATGTTCTGCATGTTGCATTCTTTCATTGTAAGTGCTGTCTTTACTGCCAAACGCCTCAGGGAACGTATTTACAGCGTTATTGTTCTTCCGCCGCGGTGTTGACAGCTGAATTTACAAGATACATCATGATGGGGGATGGTGGAAAATGCTAGCTACCACTTACGAGTACGACACACTCCTCACTCGTACTTCTTCGCAGTTTTTTGTAAGTTTCTTGGTCAGTTAAATGTTAACTTCATATTATTTGAATACAATAAATGATGACATAGTGTTTGTAAGAAAGCCTTCAACAGTATTCGGTCCATAAATGAGACTATTTTCGATTATCGCTTGCTAGTAGGAGCTGTTTTTGGCTCGAGCGTGTCCAACGCGCTTCTGTTACCATGGTTATCAACCCTCGTAACATTTTACGTTTACTCTCGCAACAAAATATCAGCACGAGCGCTGTCCAAGTGAGTCAGCAGCACTGGAAGTCGACCAACATTGAGTGATTAGATGTTTTAGATTAACTAGATGTATTCGCTAGATATCATTTTTGACATCTTATATCATCATTTTATCATCATGTTTATTTTTGATGTCGGGATATTTGTGATGAAATGTACTTAAAATGCAAACGGTTAATTTCGATTTTTATTTGTTAATTTCATGAGACTGAGTTTACAGTACAGTAAAAATGCCTATTATGTAAACAGCAAACATGTCGCTGGGTGGTATCTCACTTTGTCTGGTGACAAAAAGCCATATTGCATCATTTAATTTGCTCAAGTCATGCAAATAAGAAGGAAAAACTGAATGGAACAAAAAGGACTCGACTTCTCCTCCCCATTACACTGCCCACACACGGAGTCGTTTTTGCTTATGGCTAAAGAATAACAACACCATTGTGTTTGTTAGTTTCACTAATGGGTGAAGCTGGAGAACATCAGTCTCTCCGAGTCCTCAACCCTGTCCAAGTGTTAATGCCTTTGAGAGGGTATTTGTCCTGCGCCCACCCCACTGGTGCCCCCCCTTCCTTCCTTCACTAACTTACACCTATTCCCAGTGGACAAGTGTTTTGTTAAAGCTTTTTTAACACCAGTCTTAGTGTTGCCTTCACCAGAGCTCCTTTTCTCCAGCAGCCAAGAAGGCTGAATGTGTGGTGGCTTTCTTAAGCAGTGAGCATGTATTAAGACTGAATGGTTACACTTTTGTCTCTCTCTCTCTATCTCTCTCTCTTCCTCCCCTGTGATTTCTGATGGTGGGACCTTATGAGGTCTTCTCAGCCCCACATTGTCAGTGATTGAATGACAAGTGATTGTTTTCAAGTGTGTCTTTGTGCATTGATATATTTGTTCCAGCAATTTAACTAACAAAAGCCATTGTGAGGATCCAATCAAAGAAAAGAAAAATCCTGTAACAGCTGCTTGGTGTCAAAAGCCTATATACACATTAGCTTGTTAAACTATGCCTATAATTCTCTATGAATGTAATAAAAACAAAATATGCGTGTACCCTATGCAGCTTACAGTATGAAAGTCACGCTAGTGGATGTGAATGATTAGGGCAAATTGTCTTCCATGCTCTTCTAGTTCACTGTTTTAAACTAATCTCAGCCTTGTTAGAACGTTCACTTTTGAGGAACAACTGGGTGAAATTTAGCAAAACACAACAAACAAAGGTCCTCTTGTTCTGGTTTGGGTGATGGCAACATTGGAGCCCATCCCGGCAACATATGGGCACAGGGCATGGCTGAAAGCACACAAATACTCTCCACGGACCCTCTGCCAGCCCATGGCACACAGAATCAATGGGCAATTTAGAGCAGGAGGGCAGGCATGCCCTCATCTCTACACAGCATGGTTTGGTGGGGGGGCGGGGGACGCCACACCACTCAAAACGCGCCTCCAGGAATGAGCTAACCTGACACTTGCCTGCCTGCTTGTTTGCTTAGGCTGAAATGTCAATACTCGGTGGGAAAATAGGCCACCACAAATACGCTCCAACTCTGAAGTGTCCTGGGTTTGTGTAGCATGTGTCTTGACAGCAGAAAGGACGGTAGAGAAAACAGTGTGTAGTCCATCTTTGGATGGGTTCTGCTGGATGTACTGTACAGTAAGCTGTGTGTGTGTTCACTAAACAGCCTCTAACAGGTTGGGCAGAGGGCTGAGTCGTGCTCCAGTGTAGTTTTTGCATTCAATAAGAGGGAGGGAGGTGTCCATATGTTGAGCCCATGTCTGCAGTTCTAATTGACTTAGACAGACTGCTAATTTGTTGATACCAGTGCGGGAATGATGTGCCTGTCTATCTCTAAATTGATGTTTATACTCAGACCTCACACAGAGTAAAGCACTACCAGCCTGCTGGCCTATCCAAGCACATGCCTGGAAACAGCATAGATTACATTGTGTTTTATTACATCTAATTTGTTGCGTAAATAATCCTGCTAATTTTTCGGGGCTTAATCTTTTGTTTACTTTTGTTTAGTGACCCTAAGTAACACTTCAACCCTCCTAATTCGGCTTCATCCATTTCAGGACCCCCCGAGTCTGTCTGTCATGTGAAATGTAATTTGAACTTAACTGTTTGTACGCTTAGGTACACAAGCCTTGAGTGAGTTTGTTTTTTCAAAAAGACCAGGGTGTTCCTTTGAGTGTACTGTTATAAAAGTGAGATTAAAAGGTAATCAACACTCATTTTGGTGCAGTTTCTGTTGTGAGATAAATCGAACTGAATCTAAACCTTGGAGCATTTAAGATGTGTTATAGATTGCGCTATAGTTTCTTATGATAATGGTACACTATCAACAACATGTACACTAATTTAAAGCTGTGTGAATAATTTTTCTTGTATGTTGGGTCAAAGGTCAGAACACCCCAGAATTTTAATCAGCCATTGATCCTCGTTGCGTGTGGTCCACAGATCTTCTCTACCAATAATACAGACTGTGGCCGGCTCCTGGAGGAGATCAAGTGTGCACGCTGCTCACCCGACGCCCAGATGCTGTTCCACACACCTGAATCGGAAAAGACTGCCCTTAGGGAGCCTGACCTCCCACGTCTGTGCCAGGACTACTGCCGCAAGTTCTACTATACCTGCCGAGGACACATACCAGGTAACCAGGCCGTCAACTCCCACTAAAGATCAAACAATTCCCAACTCCTGACTCCCAACCAAACTTGCAGGTTTTTCACTTGCACAACAAACGGACATGTCAGGAGGAATATCCGAATATTTATTCATCCTGCCTTACCTCACCTGATCCCAGCCCTCCCATGAGTCAGTCTGGATGCTTCACTTACCCCCACACGTGGGTTAAAAGGTCTGCTACCCACACACACTGGCATACAGTGTGGCCTACCCACCAGCACTTTGACAATTTGTCTGCTCACTTGGGCACTCAAGGGAGCAACAATTGTTGTGCTCTTTTTTTAACAGTTTGGGCAGTAGGCTAAACCCACCGAGCTGTTTAACAGCACCAGGTGGAGGGGATTTATTTCTCCTGGGCTTCGAGTTAAATGAATTTGTAAATTATTGTGGCTTTTTCTAGATTCTGAATGTGGGTTATTGTTTTGGTTTTTCTCGTTCACACAGAGACTCTCCTTTGAGATGTGCCCTTAACAGATGGTTAGGCCCTATTATGAGAATCCTGGAATAACTACGCGTCAATCTGATATTTAGACATACGCACTCTCAGACACTCCTACACATACACACCCCTCACATACACACATAATCTGCCAGAGAGCTGTTGCTAAATGAATAATTTTATGACCTGTTTCTTCCCTGGGTCCATATTTGGCAAGCTCCATGAACGCTGATGTCAGCCCCCCCCCCAGCCCCCCCAATGCTGCCCAGCCCAGCCTGCCTGTCTCCCTCCCTGCACTGTGTGGTGGATGTGTAAGCATGCTGGCTCTAGTCTAGACATTAACACCCCTCACCCCCTAACACAGCCCCCCCCCCCCCCCACCGACACCTCTCCGTGCCTTGCCTCACCTCTCCCCAGCACCACTAAAACGAACGCGTAAGCAGGTCCAAAGCAGACACAGACCATGTCCTTGTTTATAAAAAAATAAATTAAAAAAAGGCCACTCAACATCATCAGTTTGTTTTCCTTGGTGGTTAATTCGATGGAACGTAAACACAATCAGAGTGCTGCCTTGCTGGCCTCAGATCCCCCCCCCCCAACCACACACACACACACACACACACCTGCTAATGATTTGAATTGACACGTTTCCTACTGAATATGATGGTACAGTGCGGAGCTAGGAGCACCGCTGCCGTTCCTTTAAGCTTTTGTTGGCTCCTCTGAAGCTCTGCTTTTGCCTGTTACCTGCACGTTCTCAGTGATCAAACACTCTTCTTTTTCTGGCTTCTGAAGTCTTCTCGTCCTCTTGCCAAGTCTTCTTCCTATCTACATCACCACAACAGATTAGATCTGCCCTAAATTTGCAAACAGACAACAGTGTTTCAAACATTCAAACACAGTGCTGCGAGCCACCCACCCGCACAGCACGCGACCCTTACTCCCACTCGCACACACACACACAAACACACAATCAACAAGGGTTTGCTGTTTGACACATAAGTGCTCATAGGAAGGGAAGGCTAATGGAGCAAAATATATATAAAGGGAGGGAGAGACAGAGGGATTGAGGGGTTACATTACTAGCCAGTTAGTGGACAAGACGCAGTGACGGGGGGAGATCAACAGGGGGCTCGAGACGGCGAACCGGAGCCAGAGGGGGAGTTATTCCTCCTCCCTCCCCAGCCTCACTCCTCCCTCCCCAGCCTCACTCCTCCCTCCCCAGCCTCACTCCTCCCTCCCCAGCCTCACTCCTCCCTCCCCAGCCTCACTCCTCCCTCCCCAGCCTCACTCCTCCCTCCCCTTTGCAGATCAGCATATGTGGTGACGAATGACACATTTATTTTTCTACAAAGGTTGTGTATATGTAAAACTGCTGAAGTGCATCAAGATGTCAAGTACTTTGGGTGGCCACCCAGGTTGTCTTGGAAGATAACCAGATGGATGTATAACTTTAGCGCTGGGGAGCAGGGATGTGGATGAAGGTTTTCTCTCTTTCTCCCTCTACAGTTTTTTTGAGGGCCAGTACAATAAAACTGGGCCTTGTTGAGGAGGCTATGCTGCTCCCTGCCATATGTTTAGGGATTCATTTCAACATAAATTGCCTAAATTGGACAGACCTCTAAGTACATATAATTCTAAATACAGCAATGTTTTCACCTGTGGAATTCTTTTTTCATTTCTTTTGGGTTAAAGAGCTTGAACAGCTTGTCATTTTTAACAACAGATGGTTTATGTTTGTGGCCATTATAAGTGGTGACAATTATGGTGACATACTAAAGTACCCACATTTTATATTCAGTAACACTTATATTTGCATCAAGAGAAACAATAATTCTCCTGACAAAATTCAAGCTCCTGCTCTGTACTTGTTTGCTGGAACATGGAGATAAGCATGTTTCAGACAGCTGACTAACAGTATTTAAGTGAAACGGTAGCGTTTACAGCATCCTAAAATGTCCTCCTGCTCCAGTGAAATCCTCCCCCTGCTCCAGATTAGGCCATGTACTTAACTCGTCATTTCTCCATAAAGACATTTACTGGCTTGACTCTCACTTTTAACATCCAGGCCCTTCACCCTCTCCTTTCCCTTCCCCTCCCTCCCTCCCTCCCTCCCTCCCTCCCTCCCTCCCTCCCTCCCTCCCTCCCTCCCTCCCTCCCTCTCTCTCTCTCTCTCTCTCTCTCTCTCTCTCTCTCTCTCTCTCTCTCTCTCTCTCTCTCTCTCTCTCCCTCCCTCCCTCTCACCCTCGCTCTCTCCTTTCCTCTTTCCCTCCCTCTCCCCTTCTTTCCCTGCACCTGAGGTCCCCCGACCAGCATGATTAAGATAACTTGAACACATGTAGGTGGGTGGCATTGCCTGGGAGTTCTCCCGGTGTGTTTGTGTGTCTGTTTGGAGTGTGTGTTTGATCTCTGTGTTGTGTTTAGATGTTTGGGAGGATATCCTATCACCTCCAGTTATGGTTTGGTCAGGCCCTGTGGTCGGTGTGTGGGGGGGAAGCCCGGAGTGGGGGATGAGATGAAAGGAAGAAGAGAGGGAGTCCTGTTTGTGTTTTTATCCCTGGCATGTTTGCTCTCCTCTCATCGTCAGAGGGACTGGCCCGGGAAAAATTTAACTGGCAAGGTTGTTTTTAGGTCGCGTAGGGGCTCCTGGATTTACACAGTTTCTTCTGCCGTCTGTGTGTGTGTGTGGTGGGGGGGGGGGGGGGGGGGGGTATTGAAACTTGTAATAATGTTGTGAGTGACTACCTGGACCCTGGAGGTGGGTGAGGCGCCTGTGTCTGATTGCAATGTTTTCCTAGATCACTTTGTTCGCACGACATTGGAACAGCGTTAAATCAGCTGGTGGGTCCAAAAGAAATAAAGGTCTGGGGGTGAAACAGCAATGGCATTTTTGCTTTGAAACTCCAAACCAATACTGCCGAATGCCATCCATCAGCATTGGAGAACATCATTTCTTTATTTGGATTTGAGTGGAATATTTATCAGTTTAAAAATTTGAAGTGGTTGTATGTGTGTTTGGAAGACTAGGCCGTTCATTAAACAGGCAGACGTTGTATTAAAGGCCTCTCACGTTACACATGCTGCGCCCATATGCCGCAGAATCATTCGATAACATCGTGCCGTGCTCCAACCATCCATTTCTTCGTTTTTTGCTTCACTCCTCGGTGTCATTGAACCGACTAGAATAAAAGACAGTCCTTTGATTAATTCAATGATTAGTTCTATCATAGCTTACATTACATGTAATCATCATCCAATTGCTGTGCCTTGGGCTTTTGTAGGTGTCTTGAAGAAACATGGACAGCGGAATCAGAATCTCTTTATTTGCCAGAAAAAGTAAGCTTTGCTCCATAGTTGGAGAAGCAAACACCATTACCTGTCTGAAGGCAGCGTTCTGTTAACTCGCTCAACTTTTCTCTGCTTGTCTAGCCAGGCTTTGGCTTGTCTAGCCAAACTCATACTCTTCAACCCCTAACACATTACACACACTTACACTCGCACACGGGCACACACACACACAGCTGTTGCTATGGTTAATAATTATAGCTGGTATGTTGTCAGTTAGGTGTCTATCTCTGTCTAACGTCTGTCTGTTTATCTGTGTGTCTGTGTGGGTGTCTGTGTGTGTCTGTGTGTTTCAGAGCTATTCCAAGCTGATGCGGATGAGTTCTGCCAGTACTATGGGAGGAGGGACGGCGGCTTGTGCTTCCCAGACTTTCAGCGAAAGCAACCGAGGGGCCAAGACTCCAACTACTTGGGAGATGAGAAGCTAGAAGACAATAGGTTAGTTTGTCTCCCATAAATCTGAGGTTTTGTTCAATTGTGCCATCTATTTTAAATATATCAAATGTTCCCATAATATTCCTCACATAAGGCTGTTCAAGGTCATCTCTTGCTGACCACAGTGCTGCAATTTGTCACTCTTACTCATCACACAAAACCAGATATAGTTCTGACTGGCCACCAGTCTGACAGCCATGTCCCAATTTGCTGTGAAGGGGGAGGTCACTGATGCGGCTCCAACCACGTGTTCCGGAATGCCCCCGCCACTCCAAACTGCTTTTCTGATCCCAAAGCTGTTTTTTGTTTGGTGTTTGTTCAGGGTAAATTCACCCCAGCTTTGGACGCACAATGAAATTGCTTAGCCTGCGTCACTGGCAACCCCACTCCCTCCCTCCACCCCACCCTCCACCCTACCCCACTCCCTCCATACACCCTACCCCTCTCCCTGCCCACCATAGGCAGCTTTGACCTTTAACCCTTTTGAGGGAAGCCCCCGAGACTAGGTGAAAGCTTTGGTATGGCATGCCAAATCCCCACCACCACCACCACCACCCAAAAAACAAAACAAAAAAAACGGTGTGTGGGGCGATACTGTCACTTTACTGACAAGAGGTCACCAAGTTAGCCACAATATTTTCTCAAAGGGCATAAAAAAAACCTCCCCAAAGTACCTTTGCTGTTTGCCGTTTGATTGGTCCCTCGGTCTCCGATTGAGGTTGAGGAGAGATACATCGTTCCTTTTGGCAGTCCTGAGAGCTTCTAGAGGGACTCTGGAAAAGAGAGAAGAGGACGATGACTACGGACTATGCTCCAAAGATGCACTCCTGCCCTCCTCCTCCTCCCCTCTCCTCCTTTTTTTGTCATCCTTTTCATCCCTCATTCTGAGAAGTCCAAGCCACCCTGTCTATGAGGAGAGAGGATTTTCCAATTAAATCCAGTCGCAGATGTATTTTTTTACAGGTTGAAAACAAACAAAACAAAAACCACCTGCTGATCTTGCAATGTTGCGTTGTTAGCTAGCTGTGTGGTAAAATGATCTGTGCTGTTCCCCTCCCACATCACATATCAACTGTGGTTAGAGCAGCGGTTGTTTCACAGCTTGAAAACCCCTGAAGAGTCGGTAGCATACTATGTGTCCCAAATGCACATTATCCACTGCAACTGACTGGAAGCCAATGATACTCTGTGAAGATTTTTTCTATCCTACCTCCCACAAATCAACAAAATGTATACTTTGCTCTTTCTCTGTACCTCCACATCCTCTCTCTCTCTCTCTCTCTCTCTCTCTCTCTCTCTCTCTCTCTCTCTCATCACTCCTTCCACTCTGCTCCCCCCCTCTCTCTCTCTCTTAACAGGATTATCTCACTTGTTTACCCCCTGACCTTTTGTCCTCCCCTCTCCCCACCACCACCACCACAGTCTCCGGTCGCCCAAGAAGCACAAGCACAACTGCTACTGCGCCGAGGAGGTGCTGAGTGGGCTGCGGCAGCCTGTGGACGTGGTCCACTGTGGGGACGGCTCCCAGCGCCTCTTCGTGCTGGAGCGGGAGGGCTTCGTACGCGTGCTCACCCACCGCATGGAGCTGCTGAAGGAGCCCTTCCTGGACATCCACAAGGTGGTGCAGAGCGGCCTGAAGGTGAGAAGGAGAGGCGTTGTAGAAGGCGGGAGGGAAAAGGAAAAGGGGGTGAAAGGGGGAGAGAAGGGAAGGTTACTGCAGGGAATTAAAAACTAAAATTGATAGGGGGGAGTGACTGTCCTCCTCAGACATACCTAAAAAGTTTTTAGCCTATGCGAGCTTTAGGGTGGACTGTGGTTGGCGTTGAGAAAACATCGTTATGATATTGTTACCTACTGTTGTTGACAGTTAAAGTTGAAGTAGGCACTTTCCAGACTAGCTGGAGACGAGGGAGAAATCGAGACATTCTTATTTTACCACACCAGAAGAATTGTTAACACCTCAGAGTGCCGTTGACGTCATTGTGTCCACTGTAAATGTGGAACGTTTGGGCCTCATGGACCGAAATCGCTTTTAAAACCAGTTCACTCACCATTGTAACACCCAATTTAGCAATTAACCAAACTAACAGCCATTTATTAATTGCTCACATGGCTAACTTACACATTATTATCCTCTTGTTAAGTGAGGGTACACATTATGCCCCCTGCTAATTTGCTGCTAATTTATACAAGATGTTGTAATAGCTCCCTAATTTGCCTACATAATGCCTTACACATTGTTTCTATACGAGCACTAAATATCCCATAAGGGGAAAACTAGAAAAAAAGGATAAACTTTCTCTGCTCACGTATTACCCCAGCGTCTCACACGGAGCTAGAAGACAGTTTTTGGTCTCTCCCCTCACAGCCCCTGTCTTTCTGCCATTGCTAAAGAAAACATCTCTCCGCTGTCTAGGCCTTTCTCTCTCTAATAGCAAGGGGTTTGTGTCAAAGGCACAGAGAAAGAAAAAGAGAGTGAAAGAGAGGGAGAGAGAGCACTCGCCATGCTACTTTGCGGTTTCCTCGAGACAGGAAGCCAGGACATGTCTGCACTTCAGAGGGGAATTATCGCCTTTTTTCTCAACGTTCGCTCGCTCAATCTCTCCCTCTGACTGTCAGTCCGACCTCCCACCAGTATGGAAGTCAGACTTCCAGAGAGCGGGATAAGAGTTGTAGAGGAGACCTGGGGTGGTCAGGGCCAGGGCCAGCCTCCGCCTGAAAGATAATGTTCTACAGCCGTTTGTTTTGGCATACTCTCAGAGGGAAGGAGGACGAGGGAAGCACACCCACAAGTGAATTTGAAAGAAATGCAATCACCACCAGCCGTTCTAGCAGTAGGCTTTGTGTTGGCATGGTCTCCGGGTAGAAATCGTTCTCAATTTTCTTTTTCTTTGTGGAAGCCTTGGATGTGTGTATTGAGCGTTGGAGGGCTGTGCGGTTTCCAGCCAGATGTACTACAGAGGCATGCAGCGTTGTCTTGTATTGCGCCAGTTGTGGAAACACCATCCTCGTAGCTGTGAAGGATTTGGAAGCTTTCAGATATCGTTTTTTAATCCGGCGTGAAATGTGTTTATTTTTTTTTCTTCTTCTCTTGGATATCTCATCTGCTTCCTGCCACTTTGACCCAACATTTTTCAGTATTTCGATCTCAGACACTGTCGGATATTTACCAGCGACCACAACAACGGGTACAAAAAAAAGCTTATTGATAGATAGCATCAGATGTTAACCAGAGAGATGAGCTTGAGTTGGTATGATGGTGGGGCACACGCCACCACAGCACACAGTTTATCTATCACGCAGGCCTCCCGCGCTAACCTGCAGGAAAAAGAAGGACCAGAGCCTCTGAAGTGCTAAGCACAGCCCAATGGCTGGACATGCAAACAAACAGGTCCACCGGGACCAACCTTCCAGCCTGCGTCTTATCATCATTAAACCTAACTGGTTGCGGATAAAACAATCATTAGAGTAATTGGAGGTGGCTCAGGCCCGCCCCTAGGTCGGGGTGTCAGCACCAGGGGAGGGCTAAGATGTTTACTCTGCTGCATCAACAGGACGTGGCTCAATCTACACAGATGGAGGGATAGAGAACCCAGGAGTCTCTCGGGAATCGTGGAGTGGGATGGGGGGGTATGAGGAGTAGATAACATGTTTGTCGCTGTCCCTCACACACCCCCCCTGCATGTGCTTTGATTGCAATGTACTGTGTTTGCCCTGTCCTGGAATCACCACAGCCCCCCCCCCCCCCAATTCTCTCGCTCACCCTCGTCCTGCGATCCCCCCAGTGACAATTAAGCCGATTCGCTCGGAAACAAAGCTGCGCTGACGTGGAGTCTCTCTGCATCGCCGTGGGTGTTCTCCTGAAACTCAATCTCTGCTCTCCTCCGCCACACACACACACATATATCTTCCTGTCCTTTCAGGGGTTTGTTTAAGAAAGAGTACAAAACTCTTACTGGCATTCTCTTCCCTCTATAGAGCCTCCTAATTTACAGTACACACCTACTCACAGAGGTCGGTCTGTCTTGCCCTCTGTTGCCTTAGTGACAAATTCTGATATCCTTCCTTCATCCTTCAACTGCAATGATTTTAGTCCCCAATCACATTGGATCAGGGCCTTTCAGATGTCACAGCTAAATGGCTATGGCTCATTGGGAGCCCAGCCTCTTGATGATTTGCTGTTGTCACAGGCCAGGCGTTGGATTAGCTGCTTCAAAGCGGTACATCCTAATAAAGATGCCACACACAAGAAGAATTTATTTTATGACTGGTTTTATGACTGTGCCAGCTGTGCCAGGCTATTTAGTATGTTTCAGCTGAGCCCCAGCATCTAATAGCGACGTTTGGCTACAAAGCAATCTTCCACAGTTCACTTGTTGTGGCTGTTGTTTCTCTCCAAGGAACCCGCTTCCAGATGCTACACAGCAAAATCCCCACATACATTCCCACATGTAGAAACTCCCATAAACCTTGCTGTATTTAGCACTGGCTATACGTCTATCCTAAAAAACACATCAAATGTCATCTTTGATTCAATAAACAGTGACCGATCGGCCTTGTGTTCCAAAAACGCACCCAGGTTCCAGCAGTGATAGCGAAATTGGTTTTCATGTGCCAGTCCGATAACCGTGTGGGTTAACACCCCATTGAAGTGTATTAGCCTGTCTGACAGGGAGCAAGAGGCCCGTAATGAAATATTTCACGAAAAAAAAACTAATCGCTCCCCACGTGTTATTCTCTACATCCCGCTTCTCACACACAGCTGTCAGACTCCCCCAGCCCGGGGAACGCAAACGTGGCTCTCCCCAACGTAAGTACCCTGTCCATGAGAAACGAGAGCCCTCCTCTGTGCTGTCACACTGGTGAACGAGAGCCACAGGCCCCAAGTCGTGTTCATGTCACTATTGTCACTATTATCCCATTCATGTTATAGCCCGCCTGGCCGTACGGTAGTGCTAGGGAAATTATGTGGACATTTCAGGTCATGTCAATCGTCCAATATGAACATCATGTGTTAGCACCAACATGTACACCCCTTTTGAAAGGTGTGGGTGTTTTCCAAGATTTCTAGGTTTCGTTTCTAGGCCTTCAGCCTGAGCTACAGTCCTGTCGTAATATTAACAAGTGTTAACAGGTGGAGTGGACACATTGAACTGGCTCTCTGGTTTTATTGTGCCAGAGAACTGGGGAGGAGATGGAAGATGGGGCTGTCCGGGGGGGGGGGGGGGGGGGGGGTGACTGTGAACATTTGCCTTTGAGGAAAGGAGGTTGGAGGGCATTGTTTTCCTGGCGGACGGTCCGAGTTAGTGAAGATCAAGAGTTGCCGGGCAACAATTCGTCAGCCCAGCTAGGCATCAAGGGCCTGGATAGAAGTTTCTCCTGTGCAATCACCTCAGCTCTTTTCCACTATAAGTGG
Source organism: Osmerus eperlanus (assembly GCF_963692335.1). Taxonomy (NCBI): domain Eukaryota; kingdom Metazoa; phylum Chordata; class Actinopteri; order Osmeriformes; family Osmeridae; genus Osmerus; species Osmerus eperlanus. The sequence continues at coordinate 12,600,930 of NC_085031.1, forward strand.
AGTGGTTTCCAGGTCTGTGGAACTCAACTGGGATTTGCTTACACAACCCTCTTCTACCTCACCCCACCTTGCTTTCCCAACCTTCTGTGGAATGTGGCTGAGAAATATCCTGAACCAACATTGAGAAATAAAAGTTCAAGCAGGTGTTTGGGGAAGTACAAAAAAAATGTATAAGTCTCAAACCCTCTAATGGACTGTTGAAGAATAATGATAATGACTAGTTGCAGGTTGACATGGCAACGTGTTTTGTGGAGGCTGACTGTTGTGAAGGGAGGGACCACAATGACATCATCGGGTGCATTGTCCCCAGCAACGAGACAGCAGTGTTCTCTTATGACCGCTCACTTTAGGGGGAGAGGGGAGTGTGTCTGTGTGTGTGTTTAGGGGTGGGGGTGAAAGGGGGATGTCAGAACAGAGGATGTCTGGATGTAGAAGTCCTCGACCCCACACACAGTAAAACCTACCCAAAACAACTCCCCTAGTGTTTTATGTCAATGATGGAGCCAATGTTCTGGTTACACTGTAACTCCACATAATAACTACCAATTGGAGAAGGTTGCCAACAGTCTCTCCACACCTCTAACTCTGGCAGCAGTGCATACAGTATATCAAGCCCAGGTTAGTGTTTCGTCCTGATCAAAGTTTCCACATTGGCCCTGGTGGGAGAGAAGCTCCAGTGGAGAGTTGTGTTTTCCATGGCCTGGTGATACTGTGGGCCTGCTTCTGCAGTAGCTGCTGATTAACTCAGGAACTAACATTTCAGTCTGAGAGACCTCGGCGTCTCATGGTGGTCTCACTGGCTTCAGATCACAGCTACGGCTGCTCAGGAATTCCGCTCTCGGACCTGCTCCCGCTCACTGTATTTATTTTTGGGATCCGGGTCACTGAACCTCCAGATTTGACATGTGGGTCAAGTATTTTTGAGGTGGATCGGGAAGGCCCCCCTCTGAAAAAATCCAAACAATACTTTTTCTTACACGTCCCCTCGTGAAGGGAATCTTGTATTACCAGCATCGACCTGCAGCTTGCTTTATGCATCCCAGCCCACCACCTTTTATTGGACCACATTGATCTGACATTTAGTAGGGATCATAAATTCTTGCGGAGAGGAACTGTTGTCTTTGGAGCTGAGATTTATTTGTCACCTTTCACAACTTCTCGCCTCATTCTTGGATCGATGGGAGCACCCCGTCTCCAAACTTGTGTCTCTATTGGCGTAGGTGGACATTTTCATCACATTCCAATGTGTGCAGTCATGCCGCTGACGTGACCATGTGGACTATGTCACCGCTGTGTTTGGCCTGGGCCTGGCCCAGTGCAGTCCAAACACAACTGGGGGATCCAACGCACTTGAACCAATTTATGATGTGTGTTCCTTGGCCTGGTGACACGGACTACACCTCTCTCTAAAGCCTTCTTCCACCGACGTCCAAAACACAGACCACCTCCTGCTCCTCTCTTTGCCGAATTCCTTGTTAAATATTTTGAGAGCGAATACCAAACGGCTGATACTGCCCTGCGCGTCCCAGACCTGATGCCACCAGGTCCGACCTTTCTAGGGGGGCAGCAGGAGAACTGGGGACCCCCCCCCATCCCCTTATTGTCTTCATTCTTGAATTTTAGAGAGCTGTCATGCTGTTTTGGGATGAAAACCAAAAAGCCCCAAAAATGTCTGAATCACATTTGAAACATTCTTAACACCCAAGCCTGGCGTTCTGTCCATTCCTTTGTTCAGAAGGGGATAGAGGGAGGCACACACACAAAAAAAGGACCGACCTGACCGACTTGCCTCAGGGACTGAAACGCTATAGCTGCTTATTACAACTAACTATGATGGGAGGACCACCATGGTAGTGACAACAGATGTGGTAGCCTCCGGGGTGAGACAAAGGTTTACGTATTACACAAGCAATTTAGATGTTTTCTAAACATGTTGCCAAGACAGTGGGAGTTGGCAGCCCCTTCCTTGTTTAGGTTTTCCTTCTCTTTCTTCTCCCCCCTCTCTCTCTCTCTCTCTCTCTCTCTCTCTCTCTCTCTCTAGAATTTAGCTTAGATTTGGGGGAGTGGGGGTTGGGGGGTGAAGGTGGAGAAAGAAGGCAATGAAGGACCCTGCACTTTTGTGCTCTCTATGAACTGCGAGTGAGCTAATAAATTCTTTCAGCCACTCAGCGCAGCATTCACGGATATCCCCCGAAGATTACACACACAAATCACCGCACAATGGAGGCCGCCGGGAGGGCTCGGGGCGTCGCACCCCCCCACCCACCACCACCACCGCCGCCCCCCATTCCCTCGAACCTTTGGGACGGGCACACACAACCAGGATGGAAAGACACGGGATGGGGGTATGGAGGGTGGGGCACTGCCCAGAGTCAAATGTTTTATAATGGTGTGTAATGCAGTGGTCAGGCAGGGTGGAGGTGGGGGGGTGGGTGGAGGTATCAGTGTGACAGGGTATCTATAGAGACCTCGATGGCAAGAGAGCTAGCAAGCGGGATGGAGAGAATAAAGGACAAGTGAGAAAGGGAATGTGAGAGAATTAGAAGAAGAGGAGAAGAAAAGAGAGAGAAAGTAATGGCAAGAAAGAGACAAGGTGGGGGGCAATTGGCTTTAAGTGTGTGTGATGTGTGTGTGTGTGGGGGGGGCAGGGGGATTGGCTTTGACTCTAGCTGGGACACAGCAGAGAGGCGAAAGGGAACATAATTAACTCTTGGATCCTTTGTGCTTCTCATCTGACTGCAGGGCGGTGATGAAAGAGGCCTGCTAAGCCTGGCATTCCACCCCAATTACAAGAAGAACGGCAAGCTCTACGTCTCCTACACCACCAACCAGGAACGCTGGGCCAGCGGACCGCACGACCACATTCTCCGTGTGGTCGAGTACACTGTCTCCAGGTAATGGGGACCCTGTGGTCAAGAAAAAAAAACAGAAAAAAAAAACTGTTCTTATTTTGTGTTGTTATGTCATAGTCCAACAGTATTCAACCCCTAAACCATTCTTGGTCCAAATAACTCAACTGATCTTGCCTGTGACCTTTGCAGCGTTTGGAATAAAATATTGTATAATACGTTTGTAAAATATGCGTGTAGGAGAGTTGATAGACATTTTTTTTTGTGGGTTTGGATATATTCCCAAATACACACCAGTCCCTCAAAAACGCCTTTACTGTCAGCGATGGCATTTCTAGAAGCATATAATGATATAATTATACAACGTGTCTAAATGACTCCTCTGGTGTTGTCTTATTCTGCAGCTTAGAGACCACTGCGCCTATTGCACAACGACACGCGAATAAGAAAACAAACTTCTAACTAACCCATTAAAGTATTACGTTTTATTATCGTAATCACCGTTGTACGTTTGCTTTAAAGACTTAATTTTGTCAAAGCTGCAATTATAATCTTGCCAGCATCATCATGGGCCATGCAATAAACAGATGAATCCTGCTTTGGTATTTCTAGAGTCGGTGCCTAAACGTGTTAATCCTTCTCTGGCAAAACACTAGGAATCTTACTGTCAAAAACTGTTGCCCAAAATAACACCTCATTAAACCTTTTATTACCCCAAGCTTTACGTTTGAAGGATTTGATTACAACTCTGAGCTCCACTCCACGTTAGATTTTTGACGATTTGACGACACATCAGTTAATGTCAAAATGCCTAGAGAAAACAAATGAAACCGACTCAATGCTGGAGCTTGTTGATGCATGTCAGTTTACTTTTGCTCCATAACATCAATCCCCTTCTTTATCAGGACATGCACACCACATACATTATACGTTTCTTAATTAGTCTCTGCATTGTCTGATCACACTAGTTTGAAGAGTTGAGATGAGGCCAGTTGTACGTAATGTCTCATAAGTGCTGTTGTACCTGACACTGCCGTGTTTGGGCCGCACCTTTAGGAAGAACCCCAACCAGGTGGACACTAGGACGGTGCACGTGCTGATGGAAGTGGCGGAGCTCCACAGGAAGCATCTGGGAGGACAACTGCTGTTTGCTCCCAATGGGCTGCTGCACATCGTCCTGGGAGACGGCATGATCACGCTGGATGACATGGAGGAGATGGACGGCCTCAGGTGAGGCCCCGGGGGTCACATGGTCACCGTGGAAACTACCGTATATAGGTTTCAAATTAGGACTGTGGGATTCTGTTTTAGGGTGAAACAGTCGCCTTGTAAAAAAAAAAGAGACAGATAGATTTTATGTATTTTATATGATGTATATTCCTTTGATTCCATTTGATTATTTTTCACTGTAGCTAGACCAGAGCAATACAGTCTGATTTGACATTGTGTTTTTGCCCATGTTTGTGCAGTGATTTCACCGGGTCAATTCTGAGGGTTGACGTGGACACGGATGTCTGTACGGCCCCTTACTCCATACCCAGGAACAACCCGTACTTCAACAGCACTAACCAGCCACCGGAAATCTTCGCTCACGGGCTGCACGACCCAGGCAGGTGTGTACAGTACAGTAACCCTCCACCTGGGATATCTGGTCGCTATGCCATAGAGCTCCGACTCAAACCCAGTTTCTACAGGATATGGTTTTATGGCTGTATCTTTCCTACAAATAAGTCATGCATTCTGTCTAGGTGCGCCATTGATCGGGATCACGTAGACGGCAATGGCAGCCTGCTGATTCTCTGTACCGACGCCAGCGGGAACAATGCCTCAGCAGGGAGGATACTGGAGATGGCCAAGGGGAGAGACTATGGTGAGTTCCCAGGCCTGTCCCAGGCTGCACTGGATTTGACCTTTTCTGGAGTCTGGAGTAGATTATTCCTACATTATTGTAGCTTGTTATGAAATTGCTGCTTTGTCTGACCCTTTTACTTTGAATTTTACGGTCTCTCAGTTTGGTAATCTGGGGTGGAATCTTGAGAAATAATTAGAAAAAAATAAAATAAAGAACATTTGCTATGTTCTGAGAAAGAGTAGGGAAAAAAAGCAGCTTTGATTTTTTGTGCTACAAATGTCAAATCTTTTTGCGTTGTGAGAACATTGGTTTGGTTTTCATCCAACGTGCAAGTACACGCTCGGCTGGCCAGCGAAAGAGAAAGAGTTTTGATAGAACAGCGAGTTGTGATCCACAAAGATTCTTCCCTCGCACCACATTGCCAGGGAATGTGAGCTTGTGTCCATGAACATGATTCATAACTGTCAGAAACAATCAGCGTTGAGATGATGGGTTAGTATTGTTGAAATCCATGAAGAGCCCAGTTCATCTCTCAGTGGAGCTGATATATCACGAATAATCAATACCAGAAGACTGGCCACACTTTTTTTCACAAACAAACAATAATTTTGGAAAGTTTGGTCCATGATATGTAGAGCTGCTGGTTTGTTTTTGCCACACAATGAGTCCTACGTTATCCACTCCCATGCAGAATAACCCTCCTACACAGAGCTAACTCACCCCTCACCCAGGAGGACTCTGATTGGGCCTGATTACCTCCAACCTTGTCCTGGCGCTGGTACTGAGATGATGGAAAAGGCTGTTCTCTACCTCCTTGATTACAAGCAAAACAAGTCCTCGGATTGTTTAATCCCAACACTACTATAACTTTAATATAACTCAAGAGAAGCGGAACAAACCCTAATGGCCTAACATTAGTTTCAACATGATTTAGTTCATCTAAATCTGATTTGGTCCAGCATGGTCAGGTCTTCTGACGCCTATTAAATCAACTTCAGATTCAGACTCTCCTAAGTACCTACCGTTCCTGCCCTGATTGAAACCGCCCTCCGCCAAGTGCTAATAGACTCCTGACAGATCACCATAACATGGATATCCTTTTCGCGTCCTAAGCAAACGCAGAAAACAGTGCTCGTTATAACAGGCATAAATCACGTTGAGGTCTCAGAGTGCAGTTGGTTAGGAACCTATCATGGAAGTGTGATGAGTGACATCGTGGTACCATGTTGGGCATGAGTTTATTCTCTCCCTGTTGTGTGAGCAACAGAACAACCTAGAAAAAGTGCTCTATCTTTACTACATAAATCTACTGACAGGCATATGATCATTGTTATTGATTTGCTTTGTTTTAAAGTGATGTAACCTTGTTTTAATTCCAGAACTCTCCCTCTCTAAACACTACAGACTCACAGCTACTGTACACTTAAGTCGTTGTAGTTAAATCTCACCTTTGTAGTACCAGGCTGGTAGTTTAGCTTTCGACTGGCTTTCCAAATGTCGCTTACGTCATCTGTCTTTCCTTGTCTCCTCCTCTTTGCTCCACAGAAAACGAGCCCTCCATCTTCGACCTGCAGGCCAGCGCTGGCGGCGTCCCCGTGGGGGGTTTCTTCTACAGCGGTTGCCAGTCCCGACGCCTCCACAGGAATTATGTGTTCGGAGACAAAAACGGGTAGGCATCCAAACACCCTGCCACTGAGACCCACGTGGAATCAGTTGTCAAACACTTGCGGCGAAGTTGGTGTTACGCACTGGAAAAAGGATTAAATAAAATACTGAATCCATCCTTAAACAGAGTTTGTTGGCGTCATCCGTCGATTGGAGGAAATCCAAAAGAGCCTCTAGGAACACTCGCCCATTGACGTTTGTCCCCTTGCTTTGGTCCAACATTCCGCTGATTTGGGGAGGGATGGGGGCATGACTGTTACACAACGGCCTCTAGCACAGTTCAGCTCTTCTAGTGTAAATTGAGATTGGATATCCTGCCCTGAACTGTTTCCCTCTCACCCGGTGTCATTCCCACTTGTCAGTGCTGTGTAATGTATCTCCCTCTGCTGATGTCAAACACTCACTTTTGTGTAAACAGAGGAAATAAATAGGGTAGAGCAGGGGGGAAGTGCGCTATCAGTAGATGGCATTGAGCTCGGAAAAATCTGATGTTGGATATTCTGCCTCATTTCAGTTCACCCGGCCAATTGTTGTGATAGGGCCAAAGCGCTTTTATTTTGAAAAGTGTGAATGACACAATTTAACCGAGGCCAACAGAGACAATTATGACACCTTTAAATGCTTCACTAATGGTACAGAAATGTTTCTGCAACTGTACGCTAACGTTTTGATGTGTTTTTCATGTGTGCCTGTTGGTTTTGTGGGCCTGTGTGTGTGTGCGTGTGTGTTTTGGTTTTAGGAACCTGCGAATCCTCCAAAAGTCGTTGACGGCGTCCGGGCAACAGCTCTGGGAGGAGAAGGCTCTGTGTCTGGGCAGCAGCAGCTCCTGTGGCTCCACCCTGGTGGGCCACATCCAGGGCTTTGGAGAGGACGAACTAGGTGAGTTGAAACCAACGTCTCAATGGTGAAACCATAGCCTCAAGTTGGAGAAAAAGGCTTCGATCGACACTGCATTTTTATTCGAGATCATTTCTTTCTTGCTCTTTCTCTCTCACTGTTGCTCTCTTTTTGGCACTGCTGCTCTCTCTCTCACAGTCTCTCTCTCACGTTCTCTCTTTCTGTCTCTCTCTCTCTCTGTCTTTCTGACTCTTGCTCTTGGTTTGTGAGTGTAATCTAAGTCAACAAGGCCTCTGAAATGCGAGGGCTGACAGATCATCCCAAAACCACAGTTTACTTGGAATGACAGATGTCAAAACTCTGGAAAAATCCTTGTTTAGAAGCACAAAACTTTGTATACGGAACAAGGGCGCATGTATTTACACAGTGCATCCCTGATGTGAAACGTGCTGCGTTGTTCACTTTGTTGTTCGGTGGGAGGGCATTCCACACCATCTGACTAGGGTGTATCACTTTCGAATAAGATTGAAACTGGAGAAGGAAAAGGGGGGGGGGGAAGTGTCTTAAGTTTTAGGTATTAACAATGCTGTATTGGACGAATTGCCCATGGAAGGTCACAAACTGTGGAACCGGTAAAGGAAAACTCCCATCGCCCTTCCTGATGGTACTTTCCAACAGGATATTAAAGTTGTTCAGCTTCCTGGCAGGATAATACTGTCATTTCCATAAGATAGCACTGTGTCAAAGACTCCACTGGCTGGGCATGTGTTTGGCCACCTAGGTGGTGTTCAATATTTGTAATAGGGGTTGATATGTGTTATTGTTTACTCTGTGGACTGTACCATTACTCTGTGGACTGTACCATTTAGGTGAGGTGAGGTGAGCTACACTACATTAACTATCCAGTCAAATCCAGTTGAGACTGTCCTTGATCATATTGGCTCAAGACGCAGATGTGTCACAAATCCCTCATGTTAAAGCCTTATTAACCACTGCGCCAGCCAAGTCTCTGGTGATCTAATTTTACATTTTAGCGGTGTGGAATCTGGTTGGGAGGGGGGGGGTGCACAGGCGTCATTGACAGATGTAGGGAGGGCCCATTGACAGATGTTCACAATGTGTCTGCTCATTAAATCGCATGGTTCCAGTTGGGAGTACGTCAGTTTTACGGTAAAAAAACTCTGCTGAGGCAAGTGCAGCGCTGGAGGCGCTCCAAGGAGGGGGAGGGACTTTCTCTCCATTCAGTTTCGATGGAGAGTGGAAATGAACTACAACAAACGACAAGGGACTACATTTCCCATCTCTTTCCTACAGGTGAGGTCTACATCCTGGCCAACAGTAAAAGCATGGCCCAATCACACAGCGGGAAGCTCTACAAGCTGGTGGACCCCAAAAGGTAAACAGTTCCTCAACGTCTCATGAGTCGGTGTGACTGTGTGTGTGACCGTGTGATTGATTGTACGTGCTTGAAAACGGTGTTTATTGATCGTTTTTGTCTTGGTGACTATAGGGATAACCTACTGTACCTAAAAAAGTGTACATCCAACATTTATCAGGTGCTCAAAATCGGTTTCAGTTTTAGCTCTCGTGATTGTCAGTGTGGCAACTGCACAATGAAACAGCAAAACATGAAAACATACTGTGTACCCCGAAGACATTCCCATTCCTCTCACTCTGGTTTTCACTGTCCTTCGTTCTACCCCTCTTCCTACACATCCCTCTCTCCAGGGATCTTATCCCCTTAAGAAAGCATCGCACGACCTCTGGGCGCTGGCCAACACAAACCTCGGGGCGGTAATTGGAGAGAAAGCGTACCATTTGCAAATGTTAGCGTAACGTTCCTTAACACCATCACGGACGAGCATGCCACTCACCGCCCCCAGAGCGCTCCTGCTGAAGAAAGGCCTGCTGGGTAATTTCAGAGCTTTTGACAGCGGGGGTGAACACACTTGCGGTGAAACGCACCTGTCGAAGAGCATCTGTGAACCAGTGTTTTGCTTTGTCGTAGCAGGCATATGGAAGACCTCCTGGAGTACTGGGTTATACAGTGAAGGGGTGGAGTTAAGGGTGTGCTTGTACCCACAGACAAATATGTGACTGCGTTGTTTTTAATTGTGTGTGTGTTTTTGGTGTGTCCTAACTTCTGCCACGTTGTACGTGCAAGGTATGTAGTTAACAGCATGATGGATCTTTAATAATGTTGTTTGTGTCAAGATCTAAATACGTAATCCAGAAAAAAACGATTCTGTCTGGGGACCAGAGAATACATTGGAGTGTATGAGTTATTATTATGAATTACCACCAAAGCACTGCCAGTATTTGCATAATGTGTTTCAGGCTTTGAGTGCCGATGATATACGACCCCAACAATAAGAAATTACATTGAGCACAACCAGATCCCCTTTAGGCTCAAACTTGATTGAAAAAATTTGAGATCCATCTTTCAATAAGAAGTGTCTTCTTTTTTTAAAATAATTCTCTGCCTGTGCAGTACAGCCTCCCTCCTCACTCACATCCACACACACACACATCCACACACACACACATCCACACACACACATTCCCCGGCCGTCCTTTCAACACGCTTGATCGGCGTAGAGAAACGGAGCCCCTCGTGCTTGGTTAAGTCTTCAGCTGAGGTTGGCAGGTGGGGCATCTCAAAACATTTCACATGAAGCTTAAAGTAGGAGCTTGTAGGTCCAAGAGGTTCCCAAACTGATGTTTCCTTACGCCCTGCGTGTGTATGTGTGTGTCCAAATGTCTGTGTGTGTATGTGTGTGTCCGAATGTCTGTGTGTGTATGTGTGTGTCAGAATGTCTGTGTGTGTGTATGTGAGTGGGCAGCGCTCGCACCAGAATCACAATAGAATTGGATCCCCCCAGCTAATTACTCCTAGGTGATGACAGTGCCACCCAAGACTTAGCACAATTAATTAGGCCCCAGATGTTGTTGCGGGGGCCCCTGGTTTCTCGCTCTGTATTTATGTTTTCTGGCATGGGTGCATTTTTTCCCCCCAAGAACAATTCTTTCCACCATCCACAAGGCTTGTTTAGTCTGCCGGCTCTGCGGCGCTGGAGTCTGACTCTCCACACACTCCAGCATCGTTATTAGTATCTCGTTACAATGGAGGGGGGGGGGGGGGGGCGGAGAGGGTGCAAGAGAGGAAGGAGAAAGGAAGGGGTAGAAGGGGGGGGAGGGGGGGTTGCGAGCGAGCTAATGTGTCTGACCCTGGTGCGTTATCGAGTCGGGTGGTCCTCCGTTGTGCTCTTCTTCCTCGGTGCTCCGCGGGGAGACGGGGACCCCGAGACAGGTTTCATGTGGGAAGGTGGGGGGGGGGGGTTGTTTTAGGAATGGGTGTCAGCAGTGGTCGAAGGAGCAGGACCACATCTCCACATGGTGTTTTGATCACGTTGTGTTTGGGAACACGAAGGCGAGGAGGGAGGCGGGGGGCTGAACCCTGCGCTACGGCGGGGTAAACACCACCCTGAACCACATGACTTCATCTCTATGTATTTGTTTGTCAGTTGGGGCACCCTCCAATAATAAATAGGCCACCGTGCATTTTTGATGATGTATACGTGCGTGCGTGTGAGTGAGTGTTTGCGGGCCGGCGGTGGAGGAGACAGAAATGTTTCAAAACACCTCGCAATGCTGTCAATTCCAAACCCGCACCATATGAATCCCACACACGCGTCCAGAGAGGGCTGTGTTAGTTTTTCTTTTTTTCCTCTTTCTCTTTTTCTTTCTCTTCCTTCTCCTCCCCCCCCCCCCCCCCTCATTCCTATAATTGAGACATAGAATGCTTCATTGAACAATTCTTATCTCAATTGCCCTGCCACACGCAGTCTGAGAGAAGGTCTTGTGGGAGTTTGTGTCATTTAAAGAGAGCCATTTATTTGTATTCCCGGCACTGAAATCAATTAAGAATCTGTGGAGTTTGAGGATTCCTCATCCTCGGAACAGACACACAAACAAACAAAGATAATATGAAACAGCGCAGATGTAATCTGGGACAGCACAGTTTGAATATCTGCTTTGTATATACAACAAGACAAACGGTGATGTTGCATGTTGCTGTCATGCTGTGTACTGTACAATGTGAGATTCCATTGGGTCACTATGCAGCTATATCCCTCCCGAACCCCCCACCGGTAACCAACTCTCTTTTAGTGGAAAAGCCAAAGAACTATGTCAGTTTAACCATGTAGAACTACATGTGAAATGGCAAAGATTTCTCTTTTTCCGTCCATTTAAAACACAATAAAAAAAAAATAAATCTAGGAGGCAAAAAAAGAAATACTTGATCCTAAGAGGATTTTCACACGTTGGAGTTCAGTCAGGTGCAGAGTGGCCTGATTGAATTACAGTGGGCAGAGACTTTGAAAAGACACTGTGGACTCCCAGTAAGGCCCTGGGACTTCTTTTATTAAGTGCATTCGACATGGAAGTCACAAATCACAGGCCTTCATTGGAGAATGAGTGGGGTGTGTGTGGGGGTGTGTCTGTGTGGGGGGGTGTCTGGGTGTGTGTGTGGGAGGGTGTGTACTCTTTAGCTTTGTGTGTGTGTGTGTGTGTGTGGTATCCCAGCTCCTTGCTAGCTCCCATCGCACTACGAAAAAGCCTCTTTCATTTAAAAGCGTCCCTCCTAAATCTTGGTAGCTCGCTCCAGTGCGACCCACCCCTCGACAAAGCAGCTGAATGGGCCTGGCTCTTACAATACACAGTCAATTTCAGACACAATTAAAACAAGGGATGAAACCACAAAGAGAAGCCTAACCCAAACAATGGAGTCGGATGACAAAACAGCAAAAGGACCCACACTGGGGCGTTTGATTAAGCTATTGTTGCACCGTACAATGTACACCACTTTGCTGGCTTTTTCTCACATACACCTCATGTCAATCAAACCGGCCAGCTAGCCAAGTAGCTAAAGACCCCCCTCACCCTCATTTTTTGTTTTTTATTGTTCCCATACCAAAACCCCATACCCGTCACTGTCCAAAGTAATGCAAAGAAATCGAGGGAGTCATTAGCTTGCTTTTGCATCGTTCTTCAACACAAGACTGGATCGGTGATGTGGGGTTTTTCAAATATATATTTTTGACCTTTTTTCAGCTTTATTTACCTTGAATGAGACAGTCAGAGAGAGGGGAGGGCATGCAGGAAATGTCCCAGGCTGAAATCGAACCCGGTCCCCTGCGGTAAGACCTTGGCCCATGTGGTACAGGCTCTAACCGGGGAGCCCTCTGGTAAGACCTTGGCCCATGTGGTACAGGCTCTAACCGGGGAGCCCTCTGGTAAGACCTTGGCCCATGTGGTACAGGCTCTAACCCGGTCCCCTGCGGTAAGACCTTGGCCCATGTGGTACAGGCTCTAACCGGGGAGCCCTCTGCATGCCTAAGGGCTATGTTTTGAAGACAATCAAATGACTTGAGCGCTTGATGTTGTAAAGTGATATGAAACCGGACCAGGATCAGTCCTGGTGCATTGTCACTGCCTTAGCTATCCTCCTGAGGATAGACAAAAGAAGTGACACACACTAACTAACGCCATGCAGCCCGCACAACCTTAAAATAACAAGCCGCCCCCAGGCCCACCACCACCTTCCCCTCCCATTTCATTTATAAGTCTGTGTTTTATACAAGCACCCCACCCTCCCCCAACACATACACAAACACACACACACCCCTCCACCCTCCCCCAACACATACACAAACACACACACACCCCTCCACCCTCCCCACCAAAGTTGATAAATTCCCACAGTGGCTGTTGACCCAGCTGCCTTTGTCAAGTGCCTCGGCGGCAGGTGCTGTTTTCACGGCCACCCTGGCAGTCATGCAAACTGTTTAGAGGCGGCCGCTGACCCCCCCCCCCCAACCCCAGACACCCCCAACACCCACCCCCACCCCTTCGCCGCCACCCCGGACGCCGTTAACAGTGTTCGCCACCACCAATCCTCCAGGGACCGTCTCTCCCTTCTCTTTCTGCTTGGCTCCATTTTGTTCCCCCCTCTCCCTCTCTATCTTTTCTGGAACCATGCTCAGCCTGTCCCCACAAAGCCCCCCAGGGGCAGGGGTGGTGGGGGTGTCCAGGGGCTGGATGGGAACGGGATCTGCACCCAGGTTTGGGTGCTGATGGGAGCATGGGAATCGCCTCCTCCCCAAAGCCCCCCTGCTCCGCTCACTGCTATCAGTCAGCATGGCTGTCAATAGTAACACTCTCCCAGCCACTTGTGTCCAACAGCACACACAAACTAATGCCTGATTACTGCTCTTCCATACTTACACATACACACACGCCAAACGCCCTGTGAACGACCTATGATGAACACAATGAACGGCCTCATGCCTCCGCAGTCTCCGCATCACAAGACCGAACGAAACAGATATGCACACGGAGACCCCCAACCCCAATCAGAAGCACTCCCTAACAACCCAGAAGTCCAGAGGTATCACATTGGCTTCCCCAGAGCCCGGAGCTGTGGTCATTAGAGGCCCTCAGCAGTGAGCAATGAAGCACACAGTGCTCTCCCATGCTCTCATCACTGCAGAACCCTACCTACGCAAATGCACTGACCTCACCACTTGCTCCCTCGCCTCGCTACCAGCACTCAGCTCCAGTCCAATTAGTGTGTGTGTATTTGCTTGCGTGCGTGTGTGTGTGTGTGTGTGTGCATGCGTGTGTGTGTGCGTGCCTGGCCTGCTGGATATGTCAACATATTGCCTGAAGGAGCTTGTCTTGCCTCATTAGGCGGCCGTGTTTAGCCCAGTACAGTAGGGAGATGTTTAGAGTGTCTTGAATGCCTCTCTCTTTCTCTCAGACACACACATACACATTCAAGCAAGCCACCAGGCTCTTCACATTTGACCTCCATTACCTACAATGCAATATTATTTCCAGATTTGAAGAGCGTGATTTCGACTTCCCACTACGCCTCATTTGGTGGAGTGCGTGCATATTTGTCTTGATATGAAATTATCACTGTGTGCGTGTGTGTGTGTGTGCGTGCGTGATGTTTTGCCTCTGCGCATGTGGCTTGTGGATGTTTACGCTTGTGTGTCTTTGAGGGAATGTTTTTGCTCATACCCCATATGTGTTATGGATATCAGCGTGACTCCGCTGTGGTGTGTTCCAGTATGCGTGTAAGTGTGTGTGTACGTCCACGATCCTCGCACTGACCTCTGCTCTCTCTGTGGCCCCCCTCCTCCTCCTCCCTCCTCCCTCCCTCCCTCCCTCCCTCCCTCCTCCTCCTCCCTCCTCCCTCCTCCCTCCCTCCCTCCCTCCTCCCCTCCCTCCCTCCCTCCCTCCCTCCCTCCCTCCTCCTCCTCCTCCCTCCCTCCCTCCCTCCCTCCCTCCCTCCCTCCCTCCCTCCTCCTCCCTCCCTCCCTCCCTCCCTCCCTCCTCCCTCCCCCTCCCTCCCTCCCTCCCTCCCTCCTCCCTCCCTCCTCCCTCCCTCCCTCCCTCTCTCCCTCCCTCCCTCCCTCCCTCCTCCTCCTCCCTCCCTCCCTCCCTCCCTCCCTCCCTCCCTCCTCCTCCTCCTCCCTCCCTCCTCCCTCCCCCCTCCCTCCCTCCCTCCCTCCTCCTCCCTCCCTCCCTCCCTCCTCCCTCCCCCCTCCCTCCCTCCCTCCCTCCCTCCCTCCCTCCCCCCTCCCTCCCTCCCTCCCTCCCTCCTCCCCCCTCCCTCCCTCCCCCCTCCCTCCCTCCCTCCCTCCAGACCCCAGGTCCCTAAAGAGTGCCAGAGGCAGGTGGAGCCCCCGGAGCTGCTGGGCACGGCGTGCTCCAGGCAGTGTAAGAACGGACACTGCACCCCCACCGGGAAGTGCTGCTGCGCCCGTGGCTGGGAAGGGCCCTTCTGCAGAGTGGGTGAGTCCACGCCATTGGACTACCTCCCTTCCTGCTTAGTTGTTATATATAACGCCATTTCAAGATCGTTCCATTTCCTTGCATAAGACACCAGAGTGCAGTACGAGTTCTCCTGAGCACATGCCGATAAGGTCACAATGTCATCTGTGGAAATTGATTAGTGGTCTGTTAGTCAACTGTGTTCATTGATTTGATGGATTGATATGTTGGATGACTGATTGATTCCAGTTCCCTACATCATGTGGTATTAAAACCCTCTTGATTAAAACGTGATAATCAAATCCTGTGTCCTGGTTGTGACTCTCGCTCTCTCGCTATGACCCTCCCTCCCTCCCTCAGCCAAGTGTGAGCCCGGCTGTCGCAACGGAGGCGTGTGCGTGGAGCCCAATAAGTGCCTGTGCAAGAGGGGCTACTCCGGCGCCCAGTGTGAGAAGGGAGAGCCGGGCCTGCCCAACGACCAGGACAAGGACGGCATCCTGGACCACCTCATCGACATGACCTCCTACCTGCTGGACCTGACCAGCTACATCGTATAGGGGCACGGGAAGGGGTCCAGCCCCCCTGCCCACCAGTAGACTCAGAGTACACCAACCCCCCCCCCCCCTCATCCATCTCCACCCAGCCAGCCTCCCCCAGAGAGGGTTTCTTTAATCCTTACCCGCTCTGACTCGCACACGTTGACACTCCAACACTCCTCAGACGCCGCCTGTCCTCGGACGGCTCGTCGACATCGCGTCGCCACCCCGGCTCTGCCCCCTCCTTACGCCCATAAGCTACTAGGTCTTGAGCCGTAAGGCTGCACTTCGTAAGCCCTGCAGACAGGAACAGAAGGGAGATGGTGAGTGCAGTCCAAATATGGTCGTCAGTCTCAGGTCTCAACTCAGACCCCCAGCAGATATCCTCGGTATTAGAACTCCAAACCTTGCTAAGCTTCAGTGGAGACCCCGTACATTCTGTTGAATAGGACCGGACATTTTTGGCCACCAGTTTGACATCTCTGGGGTGTCAGTTGCAGTGCAGGTGGGAACTCCAAAATGGGGTCAACAGGAACAGTAACACACCGCAAGGCAAGTTGATGCCAAGGCTGAAGACCCACAATACACTTTGTGTCTATTGAAAAACCTCAACATGATCCTAACAGTCTACATACAGGAATGTGCTTTATTATCGAAAACCAAGCTGAAAACTATGATAATCCTATGTACCATCTCTGAACTATTGTATAACAAGAAAGAGCTAGTACTGTTATTGTGTTCCAGAAGATTTGCAGTTGCGTGAGTTATTTTACTGTCCCACCACTCATTTGAGGTCATATACCTTAGATAAACCATTGCCAGTTTTATATACTCAAAATGGAGACCTAAGCTTCACGCACTATTACCTATGGTCATAATTTTATTTCATTTTCAAGTGCAAATTGTTTCATTATGGGGAGAATGCTCTGCAACACCAGTGATATTGTCACTCAACCACATTGACACAAAGCTCACTTTATTTCTCACTGAATAAACACACACTCATAACTCGCTACACTCAACTCCAGTTGTTTAAATAAAGGGAAAGAGTATAGTGATGTATATTTCATATAGAGCTGAACTAAGTACTACTTAGCCTTGCGAAATAATATAGCATTACTATTGTTTTGATAGAGGAGGGTTTATTTTTTTAAGCGTAATAATATATGGGAGAGAAGGGGTGTTTATAGAAGTGGTTTTACATTAAGCTTGTAAATTCATGTCATTACATTTTTATCTTTTTTCCCGCCTACACGTATGCAGTGTTTTTTTCCTCACCCTGTTTTGAAAGGATCGCAATGACACGTGTGTTTTGCAGTTAACGTAGCGCATGTCCAGACCCGCGTATAGGACACGGAGACTTAAACACCCCCTCCCTCTCCGCGTCAAATTCCCCTTGTGACATTCTGCCTCATAACGACTGTCGGACCTTTGTCTCCGTTTCGAGAGCGATCAAAGGTAAAGTTAGACCACCACCACTGAAAACGGTGCCCAGTCAGTCCCGGGTCGGTCGGTGTAGGTCAAATTAAAGATTAGGTTTCTGAAGATCTACCTAATGCAGGGTGACACAGATGAAAAAGAAGGGAGACATGTCAAGTTTGATTTTCTTCCCTCCACTTTTGTTGATCTGTATCAAATGGAGAAAAAAAAGGCAAGAACACTGAACTCATCACAAAACCTAGATCAAAAGTGTCTCCAGCCAGCCAAATGACAATTAAACTCAGACTGCAAAGTTATCTGGAGCTCAATCAATGTATTGTTTTTCTCTCAGTGAACTGTATAAACACACGCACACAATAGTCAATGTTCATGAAAATCAGGAACCAACAACCAAATTATATATTAATCCTGACATAACTTGCCAGCTAAGTCTGGTGTCTCAGATTTAACAACAACAAAAAACTCAAACTCTTGCATCTTGTGCCATTGTGTCTCAGGGCCTGTTCCCCACACATATCAGAATGTGAACTTTTGTACGATTAGTTCCCATTCTGATCATGGTTTCTGACACGTGTCCCAGTTCACTCAGTTTGTTTGTCACTGATTTTAAAGTTTGTCCTCAACCTTATGCCTCGTTTGTGCTTTTTAAAAATCAACTCTACCTGGAATAGCAAGTCACAATGAATTCATGCTGTAAAGTTGATACTATAATTTTTTAGCACTTAATGTGAAAGTTGCATTGTAGCTGCTGAGACAGCATGGTGTGAATAGCCTAACCTTTTTTCATTATTTAAGTAGTTACGCAAATAGAAAATAAGAAGTTATTTAAGTTCTCTACGTTGTTTTTACCACTGTATGTGATGATTTTTTTGGATCATGTATTGTATCTGTAAATAAAACTAGGCCTATCTTTGTTTCTTTTCAGAAATATCAATATGTCTATTAAAGTTTATAGCATGTCTGAAATGCTTCTGCCATCTGTCATCTGTTTGACTAATTGAAGTATAGCCTACTAGTCAAAGAACTATGTTAAATTTTCAACTTTCATATCGGCCTTCTACATGACCCGACCAGTAACAATGTGTTTGAGTCATCCTAACCCTAAACTTTATCCCTGTTTCAGTCATGAAGTCTGGAAAAACGTGTGGTCCAACAGATAGCACTCGTGTTTGAACTACATTTCCCAAGAGAGCTGTCAAAACGGTGTAACTGTAGTCTAGCTAACTATTCTGGCATACCAGGAATTTAATTATTTCTGAGGCGCCACTCACAGAATTTCCTGTCAAGGGGGTACCTCTCGCTGCCTAGGTAAAGTGTACAGTGGAGAGGGATGTTGAGAAAATGATTGGGCACCACCTGGGCCAATGTGGCCCTCGGCCCAAGGTTTTTCCTCAACGCTCGCTTGAATGGAAAAGTATGTTTGGGAAGGGTGGTCTCTTCTGTTGACCGAGGGTACAGAGAGAGAAGGAATGTTGATTTTTGAAACGTCTGGAAAGAACGAAAATCAATTCCACTCTGATATAGTAAGGGATTGTCTATAACCTAAATTGGTATGGCTTTGACAATAAAATCCCCTATTTATCCCATTTCATCACAGCGATAAGAATCTGTCATGTAAGGGTTGAAGAAAACAATTGACAAAAGTTTGCATCATTGATGAGGAGTCTAATATATTCTACTGTACTCTAGCCTAGAGCATGTACTCTGCTCTAGGTTTCTCTGTTCTCCTTTCCCCTTTCCTCCTCTCTCCTCCTTTCACTTCACGTCTGGGGAAAAAAAAGTTTTGAAAGGTCGAAGTTATATTTTCGAAAATAAGTTATGAAAAAAGGTTTTGAAAGGTTGAAAAAAAGTTTGGGAAAAAAAAGTTTGCATCATTGATGAGTAATTGATGAGGACTCTAGTGTACTCTTCTCTGCTTTACTCTGTTATAGGCTTCTCTGTTCTCATCTTCCCACTCCTTCTCTCTCCTCTCCTTACACTGTGTATGTGGAAAAAAAGTTTCGAAAGGTTTAATAATTATTTACGAAAAAAGGTTTGTCCCATTGATGAGTACTTGATGAGGACTACTTTGTTGTATTCTGCTCTTCTTGTTATCTTCTCCCCTCCTCTCTCTTATCCTCTTCTTTCACTTCACGTGAAGAAACTTTTGAAAGGTTGAAAAAATATTTTCGAAAAAAGTTGTCAGTAGTATGAATGCGTGTGTGAACATTTCACATGTGAATGCGTTTCATATATGTCTATTCGAACATTTGACATAAGTGGATGTGAGTTTTCAGTAGTATGGATGTGTGTGAACGTTTCATATGTGAATGTGTAAGGACAGTCTGAATTATTGCCTCAACGGACCCTCATACTTTTGTATTGAAGGAACAAAGCCTTAATTTAAATTCCAAATTAATGGATCTCTACACATCACACACGCAGGCGTACTAAAGAAACCTCCTTGGTCGCCGGCATTATTCATTTCCTTGCTAAAATATCAATCAAGGTGCTGCTGTGCGAGGATAGAGGAGAACGTGGAGAGACCACCCACCTCAGCGCTCTCGCACACGGACGTATTTAGAGGAACGCAACACTAAGTTGTCTGCGCACTGTTTGGAGCCAATCAACATTGCGTAAAGTGGAACTGGGCAATTGTGCTTCAAAGTATTTGGCTTTATACACTATCTGTGGCATGAATCATGACTTTTTCATTTGGAACGGGTTTCTTTTTCCCCTCCCAGCGGGCCTACGCCTGGCTATCTTTCATAAACAATGTAACCCAGCACTTTCAGTAAGCATGGCGACCCTGTATACTAAATATTTGTAGGACCAAGATGCCTGGAAGTGCATGCTATACTATTGTGTACACCAGGAAAATAGTCCGTCCAACCAATACTTACGGTGTGGCAGGAGGGGAGACGGAGAGAGAACAACAAAAACAATCATGTCAGCTAGATTTTTAAAATTTATTTTTTCACTTCTCTCAGTTTCAATTTTCCATGAAAATGTTGCGGTTGACCAAGCAACAATCTCTTAACAAGCTTAAATGTTTTCAGGGCGGTGTCAATGTAAACTGAAATCCAGCCAAATGAGACCACAGTAGGCTAATTTCGTATTGTGTATACTGTATGTACAGGAATGATGAGAGACGGAGAGAGAGAGAGAACATGAAAAAAGGAACGACAGGCTGACTGGAAGACTGACTTACTGACTGACAAGCAGACTGAGAGGTGGCGTCCCTCCTTATAGCTTCTTCTGCCAAGCTCCACAGACCCTAGAGTAAGGTAAAGTAACTACACCCGACTCTTGATTTGACGGCAATGACGTCTGCTCCGGGCCTGCCTCGACACCTGAAAGAAATGTTTGTTGCCGGCCTCGTGGCGCGTGATTCATTGTTTCCGTGTGAGCTAATTGTACGGTTCCATTTTACAATGGCAGAGGACAAGCGCAATGAGTCACCGCGAGGCCAGTCGTACGTGTCTAACTTAAAGGCTTATGTCAGAAGGAATGATGTGTTACATTGTGTCATCTCCAAGCTGCTTGGGCCATATGCGCCATACTGATTGAGACATATACACACAGTCTCCTGTGTCTCTTGTATGACTTTGACTTAAAACATGGCCCCAGCTAAATTGATTGATGTGAGAACATTGTAATTGACCAAAGTAAACATTTACGAGTGTGTGTGCGTGTGTGTTTGTGTCAATCCCTGGTTATATATCTGGTGTTGTCACAGTCCTAATTGCGTGGTGTGTTCTATTACATCATGTGTTTACTTATGGCTGAGTCTAGTCTATATTACACTACTGGTGTAATGTACAACCGAGGCAAGCTGAAGTCTGATACTACCTCCCAGATGAAGACACGCTCTCCAGCCAAAGGTTGCTGTCTTTTCTCCTTGCCTCGTTTATCCAGTGCTTATCACATATCAAAACAAAACTAGGGGCAAAAAATGACTGACCACAGTGTAGTAAGAGTGGGAATGTGAATGTCTTTTGTAAATGTTTCAACATGTCTGAGTAGACTTCTTTTTGTATATGAATATTTTTATTTCTCTCATCTCTTGATCTCTCCCTGGCAGTTATTTCTTCCCCTGCTGTGTGTATGTGATGTCATTATCTGTCATGAGCCTTTTAAGTCCCATCTTTCTGTCTTGGTTTATCTCTTTCCTCTGTTTCTGTCCATCCTCCCTCACCATCCTGCAACTTCCCCCCTCTCCCCCTTACCTAATCTCTTTCTCTCACACCTCTCCCTCACAGTCCACCCTCCCTCTTCTCTACTTCTATCCCTTTTGTACCTTCATCCCTTTCTCCCTCTCCTCCTTCCTCCCTCTCTCCCTGGTCCTGGATACAGAGCCTGTTTACTGCCTCCAGGCTTCAGAACTGATTCGCATCCATGAAATGATGCAATTAAGGTTCCCACTGGGGTCCAATCTGTCATGTAAACACATGCACAACTCCCCTGCTCCAACCAAGATGTTGTGTTTTTTGGTGTGAATAACCTGAGGGAGACAGGTAAGAGATTTTGGGGGACAGGGTGGGTGAGGTGGGAAGGAGGGGAAGGGAGAGGAAGGAGTGTGATAGGAGCTCTTTATTGCAGCGCCCGTAAATGTTTTATTGAGTCGGACGTGTCAGCTCACACACGGCTGGGGGAGACACGGTGAAGCAGCCAGGCTCCCCCCAGGGCTGTGTGTGTCTGTCTGTCTATGTGTGTCTTATCACCAGTGTGTGCATGAATGCATGTGTATTTGTGCACGTGTGTGTATACCCGTGTGTGAATGTGTGTGTGTGTATACCTGCGTGTGTGCGTGCGTGCACGTGTGTGTGTATGAGCATGGGTGGCTGTCAAGGACGACACATCTCCTTTCTGTCTGCTTCCTGTCTCAGTGATTTCCAGCCAGGCTAGGTAAACAAGTAGTGTCAGCTGGAATGGACCACCTAGGTAAAACTTTCCACGTCAAAGTAGCTTTTCAAACCGACCCGGAGAAATTTTCCCAAACACATTAAAAAGAGTTATGCAAATGGTTTACGGCAGCACTTACGTGCTGTATAGTTATATTAATCTGTATACACTGCGGCTAATCTTGGCACAGCCCTTTGTTTGCCTATTCTCTTAATCTGCATGGCTCATCACAGCCTACATCACGGAGAGTCCACAGTGCAGCAGTGCAGTGTGGACCCACCGTTAACATTGTGTATGTGTGTTCCCATCTAAGACACTGCATAGTTCCAGTAAAGGTCAGTTGTCCACTGGTGTGTACAGTGTACAGTGTATACACGCCCAACCTCCTGAATGGAACAAACTTTTGTTCCTGCTTTTTTTATAGCTTCTGAGCATTCTCCATCCATTTGTACAGTACAGAAAAGGCTAAAACAGACCGGTTGCCAGACTTGAGAGCAAACCCTCCTTTGTTGCCTCAGCTTGCCTTTTCCCTGCACTTGGTTCTCATATTTGCTGTTCAAACACTTTCAACTTTGACTTGACTGCAGGGCTGGCTCACTCAAAAGAGCGAGGCGAAAAAAAGGGAGTGAGAAAGTACAGTTGGAGTTCTGTGCTACCCAGGTTGTGTTTTTTCCCCCCCATGTTCTGGCAACCCGTGCGTATCTGATGTGAAGCCATGGCTTGCATCACCCGTGTGTCTGTTTGTCCGTCCATGCTGGCTAGAGAGCTCTGCCAGATGCCTGCCGTCTTGTTATCTGTGGAGGCTCCGCCTGCTTCTGCCAACACCACGCTGTGCCTGCCAACCACCTTATCACACACCAGGACACACTTGGTGTGAGGGCATGTTACACACACACACACACACACAGATGCATACATGCACACCTACATATCTGTATCTCAACCACATTCTCACTTTCTCTCTGTCACACACAAACACACAAACCTTCCACCGTCCGGAAAACGCGTCTGTTGATTGGTGTAACATGCCCCACAACGGTAACCATGTCTCCGTTTCTCATCCGTCTTCAGTGGAAATGGTATCAATCTGTCATAGTGGATGTTCCGTGTTGTGTCTGGTGTGTCAACATTAAGGCCTATCCTGTGTTGTGTCCTGTGAAGGATTCTGAGGGTTTGCAGGTGTGTATGTGTGTCACTGTGAGTGAATGTGTGTGAAGTGTGTATTTGCATGCATGTGTGTTTTGTGGTGAACCCACATCCAGGTGACCGACCACAATGTGAGTGACCACCATCACCCCTAACTACCTCAATCTGTCATACAGCCCCTCTCATGCCCTGCTCCCCCCTGTTCCTCTCATCAGTTGCTTGCAGGTGCCCTGTCTGTTGACCTCACCCCAGAACCCCCCTCACCTTTGACCCCCTCACACCTGGGCAACTCCCACAACGACACCCCCCGGTGCGAACTTTGACCCCCCGCCTGTCCGTCACGTGGTCTGGACTCTGCTGCTAAACACATTAGAACTGGGCGGCACTGTAGCCTTCCCTGGGGCTGTGTCCCTGGGTCTGTGTCCCTGGGTCTGTGTCCCTGGGTCTGTGTCCCTGGGTCTGTGTCCCTGGGTCTGTGTCCCTGGGTCTGTGTCCCTGGGTCTGTGAATCACGGCGTTACAGACACATGTTTATACATTTATATTTCTATCTGTGTTGTATATATGTATTTCCTAAATTTCCCTTGGGATTAATAAAGTATCCATCTATCTATCTATCTATCTAGTTGTGTGCTGTGACAACCAGCAAATAATATATGAGCTCTCCATTCAGTTTTAAGGTGTTGTGATAGCTAGCAGGAAAATACACACTAACTTTGTTTAAGTTGTCAAGAAAAATATCTTTCAACGATAGTAGTTATGTATTGATTTAAATTGACAAAAGATTGGCTACACTTTTCACACTGCATTATGCTGTTTGATCGTCTCTAATTTATTAAATTAGAGAAAGTCATGTTCTGCATCACCTTCCAGCTTTTTCCCAAGGCAATCAAGTCATTTTTCTCATGCAGACAGAAGGTGGCAGTCCCTTCCCACTGCTCTGCTTGGGGAGACAACTTCAAAGTCCACTGAGACATCTCTGGCTCTCTGGCTCTCTGACTCTCTGGCTCTTTGGCTCTCTGGTTCTTGCTAATGCAAGATGTAGCGATGAACCAAGGTGCCTCCAAATCTAAAGAGTTTGGGCCAAGGGTGAACTATTTCTAAACACATGTTCATATTGCTAACGTAAAGCTGTGTTACATGGCAAAATGCAATGAAGAAAGAAGTAAGAAAAAATATTTTCAACTTCCCCCCTGTGAAAGGGAATCAGCTGGTTAGGCCTCGACACACCTCACACACCACCATGTTATTTCCAAGAACTGTTGCTCAACAGATATAAACACCGTTTGTTGTTGTTGTAACGTTCTCTTTACCTGTTGCATGTTTTGACAGTTTGGCGTGCCATGACAGAGGGAGACATACCAGACACAGTCCACATGTCCCCCCCCCCCCCCCCCCCCCCCCAGGCTCATCCACAGAGGTGCAAGATGTTCGATGCTTCCGACCAGCAAACAATCCTAACCCCATGATGTATCCAGAAAAGGTTTCACAGAAACTTTGAAAAGATTCCCTCCTTCAAAAAATCTCATGTTTTCTGCTTCTCAGCTGGCCTGGTTCTTCTGTACCTCTTCCTCTACTAGACATGAAGTGCGCTATTACATGCTACTGTTCGTTTTTTTTTTATCCTCGCTAGGCATCTGATCTGTCCTGTCTAGACCTTTTATTCAATATGTCTATGGTTATGGGGTCACGGCCCCCCCAGGTCTTCAACCTGGGGGGGCCACCACAGAGACCACCACAGCACAGAGCATCTGATGTGGTCTTTGAAGGAGGAGGGAAGGTCTGATGATTTGGGAGGGGTGGAGAGGCCTGCACATCATCCGTTCTCACCACCAAACCTTGTGAGCATAATCTGAGTGAGAGCAATCTTCTCTGCAGTGTGTTACTATGTGTGTGTGTGTGTGCGTGTGTGTGTGTGTGTGTGTGTGTGAGAGAGAGAGAGAGAGAGAGAGAGAGAGAGAGAGAGAGAGAGAGAGAGAGAGAGAGAGAGAATAGGGCAGAGGTGACCAGAGAGAAAGAGAAATATAAAGAGAGAGACTGCACTTGCCACACACACTGCAGCATCAACAAGACCACCAAGATATACCTTCCTCTCTCTCCCTCCACCTCCTACCACCACCCCCACCACAACCTCCCAGGCCCCAAACTATCTTTTCTTGGCAGCCAGCATTGTGTTTCACCATATCATCATGGCGAAGGAGAAACTGAGCCTTGGCAGGGAGTCAAAGCAGATCAGACACAACCATGATATGGTCTGGGCTCGGGGGGGACGGGGGGGGACGATGACAGTATAGTGTTCTCTTATAAGCCTTCTCCCCCCCATCCTCACTTCCATTCTTCCCCCCCCATCTACTACACCACATATCATCCCTTCCAACCACCCTCAATTCCAACTGATCCCATTGACTGGTTGATTCTCCCAGACTTGTGGGAAAGCCGGGGGACGGTTTCAGATACCTCCCATGTGTTCCCCGAAGCAGTGCATCGTGGGTCGGTGGTGTGGCGGAGGTTCCCCCGGGGGGCATGTCACCGCCGCAGTAATCTCATAATTAGCACAAGGAGCTAGGGAAGGGTTGCCAGGTATGTGCCACTTCCAGTGAGTCTTCACTTGTTTTGGGACTGGACAAATTACTGTGTTGATAGGGATCTGATCTCACTGCTCAATGGCTAAACAAGCATCATATTTGGCCTGTTTTAAAGAGTGAGAAATGTCTCTGTTTTTAGGAGAGGAAAAGAATGACTTGGCATTGACCTAATGATAGAATTTCCCTTATCCACAAAGGTAATTTACAAAGAAAGGACCCCTGTGTGTGTGTGTGTGTGTGTGTCTGTGTGTGTGTGTGTGTGTGTGTGTGTGTGTGTGTGTGTGTGTGTGTGTGTGTGTGTGTGTGTGTGTGTGTGTGTGTGTGTGTGTGTGTGAGAGAGAGAGAATGTGCACAACCATGTGTTTGCATGCGTGTGCACATGTGTTTCATTTTCTCCTCCATTGAGTGGACCACCAGGCGATTAGGCATGAACTCTGCCTTTGAGCCTAATACAACTGATTGCTGACTGATCATTGCTGGAAATAGTTAAGGGCTTAGCTTCCCAGTTCAAAGGCATTGGTTCTGAGCCTGCCAGTAGTCATTTCCCTCCTTAAAATCACAAAATAAGCCATTACAAATTAACTGATTGATTTCCACAAAGCTGCCCATGGCATATTAAGGACTGAACATGGATCTGGCTTGATTCAGGCAAGCTGATGTCTTGTGGTCTCCTTGCAACAGCAGAAAGCATTCAATAAAAGTCATTATGAAATCCTGACAAATGATATCTACGTTTCAAATGGGCTCTCTCACTCTACTTATCTCTCTCTGTCTCTCCACCGACATAGGTTAGTAGTGTGTCCCTGTTTGTTGACAACAATTTCAAAGGTATTTTCGACCCTACAATTAAGTGACATGTGATGCGACCCCGCACGCATACATTGTCGGTGACTAGTCCTTGGCTTTGGCGCTAGAGACCTGGCGAAATACTCCTTAAAACACGCACACCAACAAAATAAATTATTATGGGATTTTAGTAATATGTAGTCACTTACTAAGTTATCCATAACAAACTGCGTTAAACTATGGAATTTACAACTGTGAGCAGCCTTTCAGTGCGTCAACAGTTATTGGTCATCGCGATGGGTTTCATTGCGCTCTCCTTTGCTAACCAGCACGAAAGGTAGGGTCGATACAGATTTGGCATATTTAAATAACAGTTTTTCATTTGGCCATTGCAATTGAATGACTTTGAGAGTCAGTTAAAGTAGTACTGACGTGAGTAGTACTCTAACGTCCCATAAATGTTATAGTCCGACTGGATTCGCAATTTTAATCAAACTAAGTGAAATAAACGAAATTTTTACGTTGTAATTGTGTAATGTGTGGCTTAACAATGGTTTTCCATTCAAATCTTTTAGCTCATATTTTAGTTCAATCCTGCTCGCCAGCCCAGCTGATTCAACCTAACTGACTAGTTAGTAAAGAGCAAGGCCTGTGTATACACCTAATTATGCACATTTTTACACTTGTCCACGACAAGTGTAGAATATCCACAAAAAGTTTGTAAACTGGTACTATCCTACTGATTCAGCTATTCCTTGAATTGTTCAAATAACATCTTAATAACTTAAAAACAAAAATAACTTTTTTGTCTTTCTTCTTTTTCTAAGGGCTGTGAGGACCGAGTCTGGAGGTATCAGGGGTCTGTCTGGACCAGGGGTTTGTAGCTTTGGGGGATCCATGGCATGCTGTTTGGGGTGGAGGAATGTTAACGGACTCTGTCGGCGTAAGTCACCTGGAAAGCATAACAATCATCCAGTTCTATTGAATCTGCTAGCAACAAAAGCAATACCTAGCAGAACAGCGTATAGGAAACCTCACAGAGGAAGTCCAGAATGGTCTTTGCACTTGGGCAGTAAACAAGTCTAGAAACAATTTATAAATTGGAAATGTACAAGTTATTGACTTTTACTTATGCAGCTAAAGTATTCTAATCCTTCTTCTTTGTAAGTTATTGGTAAATCATTCTGGTCATTTTCCCATTCATGTCTGTTTTTGTGTGGATCTATCTGACTGAACAGCGGTGTGTGGAAAGCCATGTGTGAAGGGAGAGTGTGTGGGTCCAGACAAGTGCTCCTGTATAGCTGGTTACATGGGGCAGCAATGTGAAGAAGGTAAACCATCCTATACTTTTCCCCCCTCATAACCTGCCATTAGAGTAATAATAACGTCTGTAAATTTGTGTGTGTGGATGTGTGAGGTCCATGTGTGTGTGTAATGTTTGCCTGTGTGTGTGTGTGTGTGTTTGGACGTGTGTGGATGTACGTGTGTGCATTCTAGATGTGAACGAGTGTGGCGTGGCTGTGCGGCCGTGCTCCCAGCGCTGCATGAACCTCCCAGGGAGCTACCGCTGCTACTGTGACCCCGGCTACACCCTCAACACAGACGGACACACCTGCACCCGTAGGTACACACCTACCTGCTCGCCTAAAAGGGACACGCAGTTGACAAACCTGTACAGTGTTCACAGTGGTACCGAGAAAGGCGCCTTTAAATAAAATGTATTATTATTATTATATATTCTACATGTTCTACATCTATATTCGCGGTCCGTGGGACACAGAGCCAACTCCTCCATAAACATATTCAACGTTTGCATCCATCGCAGAATGGAACATACCAGAATGTTCAGACGTATGGTGGCATGTGTTCCCCGGGGGTGTTCCAATGGTCTGTGTCTCTCCTCAGCTCCAAGCCAGATTCTCCATGTGTGTGTGTTACAGGAGAGCTGGAGTGTGTCTCTGGTCGTTGTCAGTTTGGTTGCCAGATAGAAAAAGGGGGAGAGGTGCACTGTCTGTGTCCCCCCGGTCTCCACCTGGCCAAGGACAACAGGACATGTGAAGGTAGGCTTCATCGGTAACCCCTACGCTCACCCGCCATCGCTATGGCCAGTTTTTATGGCAACAGACTTTTATTCTGTTCTGTTATCTATCATTAAAGTCTTATTGTGTTAGCAGCCCATGGAGCGGATGCTATGGTCAGAGGTTGCCAGATTGGTGATTATCCTTCAATTAGAGAACAGGTGGAAGAGGAAAGACAGTTTCCAATGCGTTGCTTATAGGACATGCTGTGTCCCCACCACACACACACACACACGGCACCGAGGCCAGCAACACCATCCCATTAAGTTTAGCCTTCTGACGATAAACCATAGAATTAGCCCCTCTGCTAAGAAAACAGCCCCACCCCGCCTCATTCTCTCCAATACACTCTCTTTAGCACCCAGCTAACCAGCAGCACTCACTTACTTAAAGTCCCCCCTCGGCCGTAAAGAGCTAGACGCCTCCAGCTGTTTTAACGATGCCAGTCAGTCCTCACAGGTCCCCCACCCCCCCCTCTCTTTTTGGTGGTAGTTATAGCCTCATTCTCACATAGTGTGGGAACGACCAAGTCCACTGGGACTCAGTAAAATCACCACTGTTATTAGGACCTAGCTACCTAAGGTGCTATTAGCACCACAGGGGTCCCACTGTACTCAGGGGTGTGTGGCAGTAGCACGCTACAACAAAAACAGACAATTGGGTGAGCACAGTTAAGTATGACTTATTTTTGTGCTGCAGACCTACAGGTTTTGCCATTCTCAAGTGTATATTCAGTCTATAGTTAAGCTTAGTATAGCTTTTTACATAACTCTGGTGTCCTGTTTAGGTTAACATGAACAATGAACTAATGAACAACTTTTGACTATTGGAGAGGGCTGCTTTGAGGCCGATATAGTGCAAACCAGTTCAGTTGTTGAACAGCGGTGTACATTTCAAAGCTGCTGTACAAAGAGCTGAGAACAGGGACAAGCTAGTCATTTGTCTCTCTCTTTTTGTCTTTTTGATGTGACGGTAATGATTGTTTTGAGCTGGGAAAAATGACCCTCTGTCTTGTCGGCGGTCTCCCTACATGTTTCCATGCGTTCCTTTAAAAATCTCAGGGATGACTGTGTGTGTGTGTGCTTGTGTGTCTAGTGTTCTATGTCCAATATAGGCGGACGGTGAGGGGGATATTGTCAATCACACACTTCCAGGGACATTGTTTCAATTGTTTCAAAAGTGTTTTTCTAAGATGTTGAGAGTGTGCGCTGGTGTTGTTGTGTTCATCTTTCAGATGTGAATGAGTGTTTGGAGTTGTCTGACGCGTGCCCACCTCGGCGAACCTGTAAGAACACCTTCGGCAGCTTTGTGTGTGTGTGCAGGGATGGCTTCGTGTTGGGGATGCTCCACAACTCTGTGCAGTGCCGAGGTATGTGTGTGTGTGGGTGTTTGACCTACTTAAACACATGAACATTGTTCCTCCCTCTGCCAGCATCTCTAAGAAGCCTGGCCACATGTTGCTCGTTTAAAAAAGATGCAGATGCAGATGTAGTGGTGGTGGTGCTGAGCATGTGTGTGTGTGTGTGGGGGGGGTTACAGCTGTGAGGAGAGATACTTTTTTTTCAGCCAAAACCACAGCCCTCTGCTCTGTTTTGTGTCAGACCTGTCAGTGACTGGCTGGATCAACGCACACCCTCACATGTTTCTCTCGTGTGTATTCACCGTCATCTGCACCGTCATCAGCATCTGAATGAGTCCTCTGGCAGCCAGGGAACCCTGTTGACTCCATCAACCACCGTTTTTGTTTGGGCTCATCTCCTAGAGGACTGGGCCTCGAAAACCTAAATGTGTCCACATTTAAATGTGATATTCTCCCCTCACCTGTTCTTTCTTCGCTCCTGTCTAGACCACGACGAGTGTGTGACCGGTAGTCACGGGTGCAGCCGGCACGCCCGGTGCATCAACACAGACGGCTCGTACATCTGCCAGTGTGCGGAGGAGTATGCAGGCAACGGGCTCACCTGCTGGCACAGGAAAACCACTCAGTCAAAGTCTACCATGTACTTCCAATACAAACTGTCCAAAAGAACTAAATCCACACAACCTTTGGGGTGAGGATGACTCTGATATAACACCAATTCCAAAGCAAAAGTTGGTGTTCATTTTGAGTTGAGAGGATAAATGTGCTGATGTGTGTAAATGTGAGGGGGCAGGACTTCAAAGGAAAATTCAGGAGGTATTGGGGGAAAAAATGGTGGAAACGAATATTAGTTCTCACTCATTCTGGCAACATAATGTAAGCACAGTAATGTTAAGAATTCGCCATTCAACTGGAAAGTGGGGTCACTTTGTGTTTTAGCCTGTCATTGGTCCCCCTCAACAAC
Source organism: Osmerus eperlanus (assembly GCF_963692335.1). Lineage (NCBI taxonomy): Eukaryota > Metazoa > Chordata > Actinopteri > Osmeriformes > Osmeridae > Osmerus > Osmerus eperlanus. Next base: position 12,631,756 of record NC_085031.1, read on the forward strand.
CAGTCAACAGGGGTGTAGATATATGGTACCATTAGCAGTCAGGTTGTTTGATGTATGTCGAGCCACTCATTTCACGAACACACTCTATGACCGACCACACTCTGTAGTTTGCCTTTCCGTTTGTGTTTCTGGTCAAAATGTCACAGCGTACAATTTTATTTGTTTAGGTTCCCAGATAATAACTCTGTCACACGATTTTCACTGCTTTGACATTTCCAACTAACGATGTATCTCGAACAATATTTTATCTAGGTTTTTATGTTCTTTTCTATAATTTGTGCTGAGGGTCACAGCCAAAGAAAACCAATTTAAATGTTGTGCACCAGTTTATTCCTTAAAAAAAGAAATATTTTTATCAATATTTGTTAATAGAAGGCTGACCTCTGGTGGAAAGATAAGGATAAATAGTTATTCTTTGCGTCATGTGTGCCTGTGAGATGTGATCAAGAACCTTTTTTACAGTCACTATTTCACAAGAACGGAAAAATGAATTACTTTCCAAGAGAAACCTTTGATTCCAAATTGCAGACATATAGTTTAGTCCGCATTTCAGGTGACTTTTCATTTATGTCAATAAAGTGATTTGTTGGTTGTAAATTGACATTTTTCATGCTCATGTAAGTGTGTGTGTGTGTGTGTGTAGTTTGTCGCAGTGGTCATGAAATGGACAGTGTTGTTATTCTGTCCTGTTCTTTCAGCCTTTGCCCTCCTACTCTGCTCTGCCAGGATGTTTGGCTAAAACCAGATATTCTCAGACGCTGGACGTCACACACGAGACAGCTGACCACACAGCAAGAGAGCACAGACAGGTCAGACCAAACAAACCAACAAGGGAAAAACACAACATAGCAGTTTTCCATCAGCAACGCTGCCGTTTGCAAGGTTAGCAGCTTAAGCACGTGCTAACCAAGATTAGTACGACACAGGACGAAATTGCCCCCCTAATCTGATATAGTCAGTTCGTAGGTTCTAGAATACAAAAAAATTGATTATTTTAATGTGATCCTAGATAATACAGGAGGAAACTTTATAGAACGCAAAGCATGCAAGAGCTAATAAAGTCGTTTTTCTATACTATTCCATTCCTTGGGAGTCTGCAGTGACTGCAAATGTTGGCAGGGGGCGCTAAGTGCTACGCGAGGGCCATAGTGTTGGGATGGCCATGGCTCTGGGCCTAGGATGAAGGTGTGTGTGTGTGTGTGTGTGTGTGTGTCTGTGTGTGTGTGTGTGTGTGTCTGTGTGTGTGTGTGTGTGTGTGTGTGTATGCAGTGGGAACAGGCAGCTGCCACTGACTCCATTCATCTCAACAGCAGGTGTCACATCGGGGCCTCTGCATTGCCCTCACAAGTGTGCGTACACACACGCGCACACACATAAACCAACACACACACATTCACAGACATACACACACACACACAGGGTGTGCGTGGGGGTGTGTGGGGGGACCTGGAACTACTTACAGAGAACAAAAGGGTAAATCAGGAAAAAATGCAGCCTCTTCGAATAACTTTCACCACAATGCGGAGAAAAAATCCCCGACCTCACTCCCAGAAACGCAAGGAAAAACCTGGTTTCTCTCTTTCAAAGCAGTCGAAAGTGTCTTACAAAAGCACAAATAGAAAACATTTTCGTTAAAAGGCTCCAGGCCCCCTTTATAAAAAAGGACCTCACACCAAGAAATGTATAATGGCTACCAGAAAATGGTTTATTTACCAAAAAAATTATACGATTTCAAGCCAAAGCGCAAGGCTACAAATGAAGGACAACAAGAGATGGGTAGGGCAAGGGGTGGGGGCGGAGAGAGAAAGAGAAAGAGGAGAATCATTTGGCTGGGGATAGGTTTCTTTCTGCTTGTGCTTATTATTTCCTGGTATTCTGTATATATGACACAATAAGGAATCTCATAGTGGAGTAGCCAAGGAAACCGGACCTATTTGCAGGACTACCCTCTGAGCTATAAAAAAAGAAAACAATAAATATGTAAATACAATTTGTCCTTTTGTGATGACAACAACTTGTTGTTTCTCTCTCTCTTTATCTCAGAGGGAGGACTCAAGCAACCCTTGTGGCTTTCATTATAAAACAATATTAACATTTTCCGAGCAAGTGAGCGATGACGCTGACAAGTGCATAGAGCCAACGACAATATGCAGGGCGATGGTAGTAAGGAGTAGTGCCACCCACATCGCTGAAAGAGCACGCTTTCAGACACGGCCGCTGAACTGTAAAACCACACAAACCCCTGTCTTACCCACACTGTCCTATTGGCTTTAGACTGAAATAAGCCAGTCATTCTCTCTCTCTCCTTCTCTCTTTCCTTTTCTCTCTCTCTCTCTTGTCCCACACATACACTGTCACACACACATAGTTTCGGTGAATGAATAAGGGAAATAAATGAGTAAATACAGTCCAATCCCAAGAGTTGAACAAAAATTCTAACTCTTGATAGAAAGCTGCCTCAACTCCTCATTTCATCTGCTTTTCATTTCCAGCACCCCGCCCTAGTTTGTGGTAAAGCAGGCGTGATACTCTGTGCTTACACAGCCCACCACCATAACATGGCACCTGTCACCTTGTCCCCTATTTGAGTTGAAGTTTTGAGCTGTCAGTAATGGCAATGTCCTTTAACCATGACTTTGTAATCATGCCTGTGTTCTACGATGCCGGCATTAAAAACGTGTGTATTAATCTCTTTGTGATCCCTAGAGAAGGGAACCATGTGCACACACTCAATCTCCCCCCTCTTTGGCATTCCTCTGTGTTGAAACTCTCATTCATATTAATATAATCCTGATGGATGTTCGGCTATGTGGTAGGTAGTCTTGATGTCTGATGTGGAAACACTCCGACTTCAAACATCTTAATAAGTTCACTGTCTCCCGCCCCCAACCCCACACACACATATACATTCACTCTCTGAGGACCTGCTGACCTTTACCAATGACCCTAATTCATCGTTCTCATCCATGTGATGACTTTGAACTCTGTTTGCACAGTGGAAGTCGTCCCCTTTCTTCTTCCCCTATTTTCTTCCCTACTTCGCTTCCACAATGTGAAGCCATCAGAACCACCCAAATCAGGCCATGAAAGAACGTTCCTGACCTGACCGGAATACAGTGTGCCTAAATCATTCCTAATATGCGAGCCTCGTGGCCCCTGTTGAAGGGATTATCCTCGAACAGAGAAGGAAAGATTTCCAGCTAATCTATATCGGAATGCCCACTGGAGAGAGGGCTAAGGGAAGTGGCTGGGACGAGAGGTTGCTCTTGGACGCCAACGCGGCTCTTTATTCCTTTGTACGGCAATTAGGCCTTCGTCGAATGAGGGCAGGAACCTATTTCTGACCTGGAACAACCCAAATTTGCCTGGAAATTACAGAAGGGAAGGCCATGGCATTGGGTAATTTTGTGGCAGCAGCTTAAGCAGGTCCCACAAGCGAAGAAAAAAACAACCCTATGAGCTGGCAACCACGAACAATATCAGGGTTGTTTAATGAACACTTGATCTCTCTCCGTCAGTTGGTGGCCCGGACGTTTCTCCTCCTGTGTTTACGTCTTCTATTTCCTGACTCTTGGAGATGATATGCAACTATGTTTTAAGTATTATGACTTGACTGGTGTTTGCCTGGCTGGCAGGCTGGGTCCCCCTGGCCGCGGACCCCCTGCGTTATTTTCCCATGCTGTCCTGCACTCAATAGCAGTACATGGGCGGGTGGAAGGGTTAGAAGGGAGGGGAAAGGGTATGTGTGGCAGGGTGGGGAGGGGGGGGGGGGGCAGAAAGCGCATCCACTGTGAAGGAATCAGTTGCATGCAGATTGAATCAACGAGGGGAAAAAGGGCAAAAGCTGTAAATTTAGTTCACAAAAGGCTGGTCAATAACTCAGTTCAAATGGAAAGCGAAGCTGCTGTTGCAAGGGTTTGCCAGTGGAGGGCCGTGTGGGTAGTGGGGATGGAGGGGAGTGTGGGATGGAGTGTGTGAGTGTGTGTGTGTGTGGGGGGGGGGGTTAGCATTAACGGGGAAAGAGTTTGTGTATGTGTGGGGCGGGGGGGATGGCCTGGCAGCGACGGAGATGGGTGCAACTTTAATTAGTGCTGTATTGGAAGCAGGAACAGAGGGTGCGTTGTGAAGCAGTATGCAACAGCTGCAACAGCCACGTACGGTTCTCTGGCAAGACTCTACTTCTCTCCATCCCTCCCTCCTTCTCTCCATCCATCCATCCACCCGTCCCCTCCTCTCCTTCTGTCCCATGCCAGCTCAGGTGTCTGGGTCTGCCCGGGCAGAGCTGGGTGGCACACACGGTTGGGCGGATCTGCGTTGGCAGCGGGGCACAGTGTTGGGGAATGTCTGAGAAGGCCGCTGGCTGGCATGCTGGCTGGCTGGAAGTCCCATGGGGGATCACTCGATGAGATCGAGTTGTAGCCAAGTCCTTGTCACCAGCCAGCACCCTTGTGGGGGTGGCACAGACACACTGAGACATACAGGGTCCAACTGTAGTATGTTTGAGACTTACGTACATAAATATGAATTGCATTTTCAGTTCATCAGAGTAAGGCGGTTTCATGGAAAAGTAACTTTAAACATTTTATTGTACAAACTTGTATGTTAAGCAAACTCGAACATCCCCAAACGGTTCCTGAAGGTTTCACTGCTTCCATTTGTAAAACCTACCGACCAGGGCCAAACCGAACCTCAACTTCCACTCAAGCCTAAACCCAAGGAGCAGCCCACAGCCCCAGGCCTCACCCCAACATGACCGCGCTGCAACCACACTACAGCCCAGTCCAACGTCAAGATATTATGAACCGTTGGCTTAGATATCGTTTTACTTTAGACCTTTTTCTGTCTATTTTGGCACCGCCGAGATCAACACTGGCTGTCTGTTAGCTCAATGAATTACTGCCACAATATTTCAGATTACAAGAGGTTTCAAAATGTAGAGGTTGTTTTAATGGGAAAGTGTAAATCATTTGACATGGAATGTTTCTTGAGTCCTGAATTTGAGTCCAATTTTCCACCCAAAGGTACCAGTGCTGGCTTTTACGCCAGATATTGCCAAGACTCGCTGAAAAGCCCCATTGATACACTGTTTTAGATCCGAGAGAGAAAACTGTGATGTTCATGTTTCACAGTGATACTAGACTGACCTCTTGTGGACAAATGTGGAAAGTGCATGAAAGAAGAAGATAAAAAAAATTATATTGTTTTTATTATTATTGTCTTGGAGAGTAAAAAAATGTGTTGTTGAATTCAGCCAGACCAAGTACTTACATGAGCAATGGTTCAGATAAAAAATTATGTGACAATGATTTCTGCGTCTACAGTTACACAACAGAGAGCATTCGGTTCATCGGACCAGTTGCATCCCAGTACTATGGAGGTTATTGTGTAGCTTTTCTACCAGTGGACACAAAAGGGGTTAGTCACATTGGGGGTTTTCAAAAAATTTGCTGAATCAGGTTAGAAAGTCACCAAACACACATCTCTGCCTTCAACTATGCTCCCAACATTCCTTAACTATTATAGTGAGCTGTCAACTATATTTGCATACGTTTTTATAGGTCTTAACTGTTGTTCTTTCTTTTTTGTTTTACTAATTTACTCATTATAATTTTTTTCTCAACATTATGTCTGAGTCCTGAAGAAATGCTATTGTGAGAAATCGGTATTGTATGAGCTTATTAAACGAATGTTTACGTTATTAAATCAAAGCAGTAGGTGACAAATTCACACTCCCTGGTGAGAACATTGGACAAATTCAACCAGATGGCCTACATTTGCTTTTACCTCAAATACCCCCGCATTTTTTTCCTTCTAAAAAGGTAGTACGTCAGACAGACGCATGACTTACGTACTCAATTTTACGCACGGGCGCGCCATATTTCCTCCCGGCATTTGGTCCTCATTGGGAACACGTTGCACGAAACTCCAAATTTATATCGTCACGTTACAGATACAATTTTGAACTCTAAGGAAACGAACACCAAAGCAGCGTATACGGGTGAGTCAATTACCATGCCAGTGATTCATTTAATGACATATTTTTAATAATAACAATGAAAGGATGATGGGTCTACCAATTTACTAGCTAGCTAAGCTATCCGTCAGGCTAGCTAGCTAGCTACTTAGCTGGATGGCCGCACTGGATCGCCAGTGCTAACGTCAGAGTAACTATCGTCAGCAATCATGTAGCTAGCTAGTGTGAATTTTAAGACTGCAAGCTAGCTAGCATGTGTCATTTCTCGTATCTTGTGTCAGCTGTTGTTAACCAGCTAACTAGTCAGGTTAGCTGCACTTGATTAATATGAAGTCTTGTAAATTAATATATGCTAATTCGTGAAACCCAGCTGAAGTACTATATTTAGCGTCGTCCAGATGTGTTTTAGGGCCAAAGTAGATAGATAAAAGTTGAAAGAACGGGCTATCTAGTATAGCCTAGCCAACGTTGGGTTCAAAGCCAACGCTAGCTACTGTAGCCTAGCTATCTAGTTAGCTAGCTATTTTAGTTTAGCAGGTAGAGTATATTAATTAGTTAACTAGATGGATATTCAGTGCATGGGGACATTGCAGACATTAGCAAACGGATCAGTTTAACGTTCTACCGCTTATCTGTCCATACTAAGACTCTAACTAGAACGTTTTGCGGTTATTGGTAGTTTTATTGGTTGGCTACGTGCTAACCCAGCTGTGCCAACTTTACAAACGAGTCTTGCGGTACTTGTATGTCAAATTCAAATCTTCAGTCCAATCATTTGTCACTCGCTAGGGTCCGTTATGGTGACAGTTGCCGGCTTTGTTAGCTAGCTCTAGCTTGTTAGTTTAAAATTGAGTTTGGGATGACTCACGACCTTGTTCTCTGTTAGCTAGCTATCTGCGGCAGCAGCAGAGGGGGAGAGGACCTGATCTGCCGAGACCTGATAGGAGGTAGTCAGAATGTCGGAGAAGAACACCCGAATCGCCATCGTCAACCATGACAAGTGCAAGCCAAAGAAATGTCGTCAGGAATGCAAGAAAAGCTGCCCAGTGGTCCGAATGGGTAAGATTGGAAATCATTAATATATCATAAACCTTAATCTTTCACCATAGTAACAGTATGCAACATACCACAAGCCCCAAGGCACATATGCCAACGTCATTAAAGTATTTTTTTTATGGTATCCTTTGGTGCTTTCATGTACTCCTTTCTGTTATGCAGGCAAACTGTGTATAGAGGTCACCGCTCAGAGCAAAATTGTCTGGATTTCTGAATCTCTCTGTATTGGCTGTGGAATCTGCATTAAGGTAAAACATAATAATTTGACCATGACCAGTGAAATGCTTAGTAGTTGGTTGAATGTGGCAAAGTCTTGATAACTCTACCCTTACTCCACCCTCATCAGAAATGTCCATTCGGGGCCTTGTCCATCGTCAACTTGCCGAGCAACCTTGAGAAAGAGACCACTCACAGATACTGTGCCAACTCTTTCAAGTTGCATAGGTAAGTTCAGCCCCAAGTTAAAGACACAGGGAGCTACAACATGACAAGTTTTCATCTAGCCTTTCGGTCTGATTTGTTTTTCCAAAATACAACCCAATGTGTGGGACATGTTTTAGATTACCTATACCCCGACCTGGGGAGGTGTTAGGGCTGGTGGGAACCAACGGTATCGGCAAGTCCACAGCGCTGAAGATCCTAGCTGGAAAACAGAAGCCCAATCTGGGAAAGTTTGATGTGAGTGAGATCTGCCCAGATGGCCACACATCAATCACAATGATTTCAGTTAACTTCCACATTCCCAGCACAAGCTCTTAAAGGGATTGATCATGGGGAAAGGGGCAATGGCATTTGTAGCATTCCTCATGTCATACCAGGACTGCGAGCTGAAGTGTGTAGGCCAAAACTAAGGCCAAGTCTCAATTAAATTAACATAGCATTCATATTAACACTGCTGAACCAGGACTCATTGAAAGTTGAGAGTATATATGACTCCGTACACAATAAAGGAAACATTAATGTCAACATGTCTGTTTGGTGTGCCCCAGGCTCCCCCAGACTGGCAGGAGATCCTCACCTACTTCCGGGGCTCGGAGCTGCAGAACTACTTCACCAAGATCCTGGAAGATGACCTGAAGGCCATCGTCAAGCCCCAGTACGTCGACCAGATCCCCAAAACGGTCAAGGTCAGTCCCCTCTCAGCCTGTGTTGTATCACACTACCACCAGAAGGTCGATGAACCAATGCGGTAGTCGCCCTTACACACTGTATTAGTAGTGGCAAAGTCATGTGATCTCCAGCCACATGCATACCAAACATGAACAGGAAGGCATTGTGTCCCAATGGGCCAGGTGCTACTACCGCCATGTGTAACCGTGTTACTGTGTTGTGCCACCAGGGGACCGTGGGTTCCATCCTGAGCAGGAAAGATGATACCAAGACGGAGACCATCGTCTGTGACATGCTAGGTACGCCGGCTCCTCCTTCCGTTCCCAGCCCAGTAGTATTTTCTACTGTCCAAATGTAGTTCAAACCTCTTTTTTTTTGTGGGAAATGTTATCTTACAGGCCGACTTATTCCAAGAAATGATTGTGGAAATTGTTTTAGAGAGCAGACTTTGTTAACTTTTCCATGTGTGTGTGTGTCTCCAGATCTGACTCACCTCAGGGACAGGAACGTGGAGGACCTCTCTGGAGGGGAGCTGCAGCGCTTCGCCTGCGCCGTGGTCTGCATCCAGAGGGCTGACATGTAGGTCCAGAGGCACTGCCGCCTCAACCAAGAGCACCCCAAGTAGCCCTTCCTTGTTGAGTAGCTCTGATCAGCGCAGTGTTACTATTGAGGTTTCCCGTTGTCGTTCCAGCTTCATGTTCGACGAGCCGTCCAGTTACCTGGATGTGAAGCAGCGTTTAAAGGCTGCCATCACCATCCGCTCCCTCATCACCCCAGACAGGTGGGCAAGAAATCAATTAAAAACATCTTGTCTATCCATGGAAAACGGGAGTGTGACTCTTAACCCCGGATGGTTTGTTTTGTGCGTGTGTCCCCTCCCAGATACATCATTGTTGTGGAGCACGATCTGAGTGTGCTGGACTACCTGTCCGACTTCATCTGCTGCCTGTATGGGGTACCCAGCGCCTACGGTGTGGTCACCATGCCCTTTGGGGTCAGGGAAGGTACGCGCCCCTTCCCTAGCACTCCTACATCCAGAGTCCCGTGCCTCTCGACGCTACACCATACAGTCATCGCTAGGACTGGCTCTGCAGGCTACACTCTGTGCCGGTCGTCTGTAAAGACAAGTGATCTGGCTCAATTTGAGCTCTGCTACAGTGCACCCCAGTCTGGCTCTGGCAGGCGCTCTCTGACATGGAAGTCGCCTTAGAGCCAGCTGGAACACACCTCCAACATCAATCTTGATGCGTTGTTGCCTAACCTGTTGTGAATGATTTCTGAATGCACATCAAGCTCTCTGGGGGCTATGTTGCCCTTGTTAATGTTGCCAAATTTGGGTCTTCTGTCTGATTGTGTAACTGGTTGATACTAATGCAACCAATTACCAAACGTTGAACCTACAAACTATCTCACACTTCTTTTCTTCGGACCTTCTCGCGCCCCTCCCTTCCTCCCTCTCTTCAGGCATCAACATCTTCCTGGACGGCTACGTGCCCACGGAGAACCTGCGCTTCCGGGAGGTGTCGCTGGTCTTCAAGGTGGCGGAGACGGCCAACGAGGAGGAGATCAAGAAGATGTGCCGCTACCAGTACCCCCACATGAAGAAGGCCATGGGGGACTTTGCCCTGGAGATCCTGGAGGGAGAGTTCACAGACTCTGAGATCATGGTGATGCTGGGGGAGAACGGTAAGTAACGTGTGTGTGTGAGAAAGAGAGAGAGGCTGCTCTCTGTGTGTGTGTGTGTGTGTGTGCCAGGGACACACTATTGTCTGAGTTTAATTTTTTATTTTTTTTGCCTTTCTCAGGGACGGGCAAAACAACTTTCATCAGGATGCTGGCGGGGCGTCTGAAGCCGGATGAAGGAGGTAAGCCTGTCACCTCCAGTCTTATGAACAGCTGCTTAACACCACTGCTCCACTGGTATCATCTCAGGAAATCCTCTAACATCAACGTTGATTGTGTCTGCTTAATGTTTAGGTGAAGTGCCTGTCCTCAATGTCAGCTACAAGCCCCAGAAGATCAGCCCCAAGTTCAAAGTAGGTGTCCCTCCTCCTCGTTCAACCCCAGCTTCCTGCTCTCAGAGGACGACACCAGGCTGGCCCCTAACTCTCACCCCGCCCCCCTCTCTCCACACAGGGCAGTGTGCGGGCCCTGCTCCACGACAAGATCCGGGACGCCTACACACACCCACAGTTTGTAACAGACGTCATGAAGCCCATGCAGATCGAGAGCATCATCGACCAGGACGTAAGTGACATACTGGCATCGTCGTGGTGACCGCAGGCGCCGCATTGAGCTGGTTTTGTAGCATGTCAACACTGGACAACATTTTTTTTAATGATCCCGCGTGTCAAGCTTTTCTCATGGCAATGCAGCACACTAGACACCCTTTCATTGACTTCAGTCGACTATGTATTAGAAGATAACTTTTAGATTATTTATGATTATTTTATCATGGGTGCTGTCTGACCAGTCAATGATGTGTATGTGGATATGTTCTTTCCATCCACCTTTTCCTTTTTTCCCCTTCTCTTCCCCCTCCTCCACTCCCAGGTCCAGAACCTGTCTGGGGGGGAGCTCCAGAGAGTAGCCCTGGCGCTATGCCTGGGCAAGCCTGCCGACGTCTACCTTATAGACGAGCCCTCTGCTTACCTGGACTCAGAGCAGCGTCTCATGGCTGCCAGGGTCATCAAACGGTACGGCCAGACTTCAGGAGAGCGCCACCTACAGCTTGGGGGTGGTCCAGTCCAGTGCTTCAGTGCATACAGTCATCCCTATGACTGGCTCTGCAGGCTACACTCTGTGCCGGTCGTCTGTAAAGACAAGTGATCTGGCTCAATTTGAGCTCTGCTACAGTGCACCCCAGTCTGGCTCTGGCAGGCGCTCTCTGACATGGAAGTCGCCTTAGAGCCAGCTGGAACACATTGCAGTCATTCTTAGAACCAAGGCATAAGAGGCCTTGCAGGAATTGGGAGATATCAGCTGCTGGAGTTGTTTAGAAACAAATTTGGTGGAGTGCATCGAGACTAGTTTACTCATTTGAGCTATAGTTATCTTATTAAGTGTGTTTTATTTGAGCTCAGTGGGACCCTAAAGCTAGGTATGTTAATGCCTTTGTCTCCGCACGCGTCCTTAGATTCATCCTCCACGCTAAGAAGACGGCCTTTGTGGTGGAGCACGACTTCATCATGGCCACCTACCTGGCCGACCGTGTCATCGTGTTCGACGGCATCCCATCCAGGAGCACCGCCGCCAACACGTAAGCCCCGCCTTACCTGACGCCTGGCAACACGGCCACGCTAACCTCTACAACGCTCCAGATCCCTTTTTTACATTTAGATTAGATTTTACATTTTACATTTTTAATGTTTAGATCCCCAGCCCTATTTATCAATCTGCGCCCTGATATATAACCTTCACACCTGTGTAAAAGTGGTGAATCTACTGGCCTAAGCTTACATAAAAATAAAATAAAAACTTGGGTAGGGTAGAATAGGAGGGTTGCTCCCTTGTTGTGAACTTAAGATGGTGTAGAAAGTTCTAGAACCGTCCCTTATCTCTCCGACCCTCCAGGCCGCAGACCCTGCTCGCTGGGATGAACAAGTTCCTCTCGCAGCTGGAGATCACCTTCAGAAGAGACCCCAACAACTTCCGACCAAGAATCAACAAGATGAATTCCATTAAGGTACCATGTCGGAATTGACAACAAAGATGTTCTGTTTACAACATAGCCGAATACGGGGTTTGTTTGCATTTGTTTCACACCTGCATATTCTCTCCTTCCAGGATGTGGAGCAGAAGAAGAGTGGCAACTACTTCTTCTTGGACGACTAAATCCCATTCCCTCCTTCATAGAAAGAGAAATCTCCATCCTCCTCACCCCCATCTACAGTGGAAGAGAGAAAGACACTGGCCCAGCAGCAAGCCAAGTCCCGCCTTCCAGGGTCCATGGAATTACAACAGGGTTTCCTTGTCCATTTCCCAGGGGAGCCTCCCATGTCACATGTCTCACCATGTTCAGATGGCCAAATCAAATGACAAAATATTCATTAAGTGCTAGTATAAGTCATATAGAATGTGTGGATGTGAGTCCCCCTGAGAAATATCTTTGAATATCCTAGCTGAGCTCCCACCTATGCTAAGGGTTAGGGAGTATAGTTATATATACATACACACGTCTTTGTGACCCAAAGGAGTGTTTTAGCTGAGTCATTTTTAACAAGAATATCTTATTAAATAAATTGACCCCATATCCTGTGCATGGCCATGTTTTTTTTTTTTCCCCCAAAGAAAAATATGTAAAGAAAAACATAAATTGACCAAGAAAATTAAATTTCTTTCCTATCACAACTATGTACATTTGAAATGGATATTGACAACCTATATGTCTTGTAAGCATCACAGACCATGGTCTTGAAAGATGACCATACCTTGCTCTGGATCATAGACCTTACTTGCTCCAGGAACCATACATTATTTAATATTCAGTGCATAGCTACAGCTAAATATATAAAAGGTGTACAGTCATGCTTTATTGATAGAAATGATGAATGGGTCTCTGGTCTTCACTGAAATTGTTTTGTTTTCAATTTCTGAAATTCTCACCCAAGTTTAATGTTTCTTCACTACTGCTTGTGATATCTTATGTTTGCTGCTAAGGCATACTTGAAGCTTGCTGCAAAAGTTTCTCAGATCAATGGATCACACCTTTGATAAAAATGGTTGTGTATTTAACCAGTGTCATCTCCCAAACCAACCACTAGATGGGGCTAAATATTAAACATATTTGCTGCTCTTTTGTATTGGTGGGCCTATACCTGCAATATGGACACGTATCTTGTTTTGTAACACAAAATGGCAAGTGTGTGTGACAAGAAAAAATAATCACCAGAAAAGAGTATATTTGTTTCAATGTTTTCATTTCTGTTTCTGGAAGTGCTGTTATTTGAGAATAATCAATGCTATAGCAGAGGTTATCGACAATTGGTGTGTGAATCATGCATAACATCAGAAGTTGACTATTACACCACCCTTAACACAAGTCGTTTTGCATGACCAGGACAAGCTTTTTACAAGAGGGTAAATATTTGGACCAGTTGGAAATGTCAACCTGACATCCAAACATGTTTCAACATATGTTATTTTTCTATAGTAAGTGCCAGTTTACCAACTGGATAGAGATGAGGTAACCATAAAAATAAAATCCAATGGGCATGAAGTCTGAGCGGGCCTTTAGCCTACATTGCAGAGAGGGAGGTTGTGGCAGGATGGGCTGGGCCTGGACGGTGGGCTGGTGGTACTGTCCTGAGAGGCCTGGGGTCATGACTGACAGGTCTCTACTTTGAAGGAAGGTTGTAGAGTGAGAGGGGGCTGTGCGGGGCTAGAAGGAATAGATGAGTGTGTGTGTGGTGGGGGGAGGGGGTATGCTTTGTCTACTGGGAGTAAAACATGACACCACTCTGAACAGGATCTGTAGGAAGGGAGGGGCCACATCAGTTAAAAGGAGTATCCAATCAGATTACAGCAGATTACAACCGGCCCTGTAAATGCATTACCGGGTCTTAACCCCACCACCACACACACACTCACATACACACAGGGGGTATAGAAAGGGCACAGCTGCAGCCCTCAGGCGTGAGGGGGGGGGGGGGGTGCTTGTGGTCGTTCTACCAGGGATCAGTTCAGGACTTTGACATGACATCATCACTGCATGTGGCACTCTGTCTTAAAGATCAAATGAAGCAAGGGATGTCCCTGACCTTATGCTGTAGTAAATGTGTAGCATTCAAACATTCCCCACATGCATCACCTTTGTGTTTTGCAATGAAACTAGGCTTATGTACATGTATACTGGCAAGCTGGTCCTCATGCAGATCACCCCACCCTGACATTATGACGTTCACATAGCATCTATCTATTTATATTAGCAATGTATTTATATTTTCATCAGTCCTACCAAAGGCATGCATATAATATATAAAAATGTTTTCCATTCTTGTTCATCTGAAAGTGCACTTAGGGACTTCTGTTTCATTCTTCATTGTTTTGTTCCAAGTGTTTCAACTTTTAACTATTCATCCTTCTTTGTGTTACTGATTAGCTCTCACTGTTGTAAGCCACCTGCCCCTCCCACACACACACACACACACATTCACTGACACCCATAAACGTACATAGCTATATCCCCCTCCTGTTTACCCCTTCACCATGACAGTTGACCCTAAAAGCGCACCAATGATCTAATCCAACGGTGATGATGATTATTCTGAGGCTGAACCAAATCCGTCATCACATCTTTTGTTTTGGGAACCGTGCTATTTTCTGCCTCTGCTGATATGCGTATGGAAGCCCAGATCCAGGAAGAGGTGATGTCATGACACTATCGTTTACAATGCCTCCCCCTCACACACACATACACACACTCCCCCACCCCCAGATGTACAGACCACCACCTCTCGTGAGAGATGACCTCACTGGACTGTATTGAAGGAACATCTGTGTGATGTGGCCAGGCAGGAAGGACTTGCATACAGTCCCATTGTAAAACAGCCACATAGGCAGATACAGCCCTGACTCACGGGTGAAGTACTGCATCAAATCCGCTTACCAAATCCTGTCTTTGGAGTTGAATTAGGTGTGTGTGCAGGTGCGAGATTCTTCTTCTCGCCCAAGAAGATTCACTTCTTGAGGGATTAACACAAGTCGTAAATGTAAAGTTATAGAGTTCCTTCCGACATTTTTCTACCACCTGCTGCCTCTCTTAAAATCCATTCTGAGAATTCGTACGCCCTATTGTTTTTCATGCTGTATGTTAAATATGCACACTGCATGCACAATACATACTACAAAAATAGAAATATGTGTAAATCAGAGTCTGACTACATTGGAAAGCTTTCAACTTGCACAGAACGGCATGGATGTACACAGAATAAATACCATTCCTCTTCAAATTTTTGAAATCCACCTGTAGAATACCCTCTTGATGTTGTAGTCCTAATCCCCCCGTAGCACAGCTGTCTTCTCCACAAGTTCACTGTGTCATCACCGTCTTCCCCCCCGCTGTGACGACCCACAGAGGAGCTCTGTCTAGTGCTCCCTCATTCTCACCACCTGGGGACAGCTGAAGATTCCCCCAGAGAACCAGGCTGCTGTTTCTTCAGTGTCACCCGGCCGGTCGGCCAGACCACCCTCCATGGTGCCCTGTCACGGGGGAGCTCTTGTGTGGGGAAAGGGGGGGGGGGGGGGGCATCAGACTCCAACAGGGATTTCTAGACACAGTTGGCAGTTGACTGTGAGTCTGTTTTTCAACAATGGGTTCAGTGTTAGAAATGTCAACATTTCCTGACATAGATCCACAGCATTTGGCTGCCTAAGAGATCTAGGAGATCGTTGTAGTGTGCCTGTGTTGAATTTGGTAAACAATTAGGGATGTGGTTGTAAGGTGCGCGTGTGTGAGAGAGAGAAGTATCTAAAAGAGTGTGTGTGACTGTCTTGTTCATTGTTTTCCATCTGTATGGACTCACTCCCTGGCATTGCATTTTAATGTGGAGATGATTGACATTAACCAACCAGAGACACAGCAATGTGCCTAGGGCCCCAATCATGATGACCTAAGTGACTGACACCTTCCATGCTACTGTATGTGTCTGGTGCAAGGGTCTGTGTAGGTGGAGTGAGGGGGCTTTGGGGAGGGAGGAGGGGGGTGAGGATATCGCTCCTCCGCACATTATTTCTAGGACTTGCGGAAGGCTGCGTCTTCAAGCGAGGCGCCCGTTTGAAACGCGAGCCGGACGATAGGCTGCCGAGGCGATGACTCGCGTTTCTCCACTGGCCCCTGCCAAGCAAGCGCCTATGCATGCTGCCTGCCAGGGACCGGGGGGGGGGGGGGGGGGGGGGAATGGCATGTGTGAGAGAGTGTCATCCCAACGCATGTATGTCAATCAGCTCCAAGCATTTCCACCCCCGTACTCCGTGGTGACTGTGATGTAAAAGTATCCGAACCTCAGCTATGTTCTTCCTCTTCTGCCCGCCGGCCAGAGACAGGCAGGGATCCAGTAGTTTTAAATGGATCCCGTTCTCCGTAACCTTTGACCTGATACTACTAAGTGAACTCACCATGGCGGAGTGCCCACACACTGGCCATTGACTGACTGACTCTTCAGACCAGCGGACACTACCGACAGGGGGCCAGGGTTGGGGTTGGGGGGTTTAGTTGAAGGACTATTTTATAGGAGTATCTCATGACCCTGAGGTTATTACCTTGTAGGGCCAGTCACACTGTACAGAACTGTGGTTATATTCTGGTCAGATCACGGCAGTAGACAGTGGAGCATCTTCTTTCACATACAGTAGGCTGTGGTACTGGCCCACTCCCAGCTCCCAGTTCTAGCCTAATTCCCAGCCCTATCCCTAGGTCGAGACCTAGCCCCAGTCCCTAGCACTAGCCCCAGTACCTACACCCAGCCATAGCCCTAGTCTCTAGCCTCAGCCCCAACCCCAGCCTGCCCCAGACCCTAGCACCAGCCCCAGTTCCAGCCCCAGCCCCAGTCCCAGCCCCAACCCTCAGCCCCAAACCTAGCCCCAGCTCGTCCCAGACCCTAGCACCAGCCCCATTCCCAGTTCCAGTCCCAGCCCCAACCCTATCCCCAGCCCATCCCAGGCTCCAGCTCCAGTCTCAGTCCCAATCCCAGACCTTATCACCAATCCCAGTCACAGTCCCAATCCCAGTTCCAGACCAAGCCCAGCTAGTCTTGTGGCCCAGTGTGAGAGAGCAGGAGGGGATGGGAAGATGGTGACCCTTTTCTCCTCTCCTTCAGTGCTGTCCAGCTGTGTGACGGCCAAACAATAAGACATGTCATGGAACGACCTCCCTGAGCAGCTCTCCCACCACCATCAAATACTGGGATGGCAAGGGCATGGGATGGAGAGTGGCTCCTCAAGTTGTTCCACCCAGGGTTTGGTTTTATTCTCATAAAGGCATTATCTCATGGATGGGATTTACATTGATTCAGAGAGCTTTGTTGATGGCTATGGCAGTGTTACTGCAATTACATCAGTATCAATAATACAGTACTAAGAGCTAATAGTTTAACAGTATCCAATCCAGTTGATCTGTCAAACCAGGACTAATTCTATTTCACATTTTAGTGTGATAACATTGATTAAGATTGCAGGAAAACTGCACCGCCATCATGGATTTACTTATTGCAAAGTTGCTTGCTTATTGTACCATGATGCAAAAGACAAAAAAGCATGTTTCGCTGCTATCATTCAGCAAATATTTGCATTAAGAATTGCAGCCTGCTTCTTCTACAAACAAAGTAGGCTTCAGTCGGATGAAGGCACCCAGGGCAGTGACTGTGGATCAGAGGATAGTGCAGGATGTGTGTGTGGGGGGGAGGGGGCGCAAACTGACACTCTTTTTCTAAATAGCAAAGTAATCAAATTTGCCGACAATTCTAGTCTAATTTGGGCATCTGTAGTGCCTGTCTTTCCCTCTCAACTACTCCCATCGCGCTCCCCAGATCGCACTGTTTTCCCAGATTTTACATTCACGTGCAGCTTGCTCTCGCCTTACTCAGACATTCTGTCGCCAGCTCCGTGACGTAACCTGCGCTAGGAGCGCCCACTTTCAGTGGTTTTCCTCCGCCGCTAAATCAGCCCGTCTTGAGGATAATATAGTCCCCCATTTCACAGGTTCCTGCGACCGGCTTTTCTCACAGTTTGGCAGTGGTGCCTTTGAACTTGACTAAAGACTCAATTTATTTGTAGGCGGTGCTTTAACGTATAAACGAGAATTCCTTGAATTTTCCATATTTCCAAGTTTTTCATGGAAGTGTTTATGTTGTGTGATTTACAATAGCATCACTGGTATAGGTCTTACAGTCTATCTTTTAATACTAGCGTACTGAATGCACTTTTCTTTGCAATTATACTATTAAGTCACTAACATTACAACGCATAATACAATGCAGGCAGACTTTATGCAAAAACAGTCCAGTTTCAAGAACCAGAAAGGAGATGAGGAAACGATATTTTAACTTCTATCCTTTTATAGTTGCATGATATGCAACATTAATAAGACCATTTGATGACAAGCAAGACTCTAGTCTATTTTAATCTCTTATCTATGTATAGATAATATTGTTTACGACTATAAGCTTGGACTGTCCGTCGAGACCTATTTGCTCAAACAGAAGGGTGAGAATTTGAGATGGTGTATGACATGAGTGAACATGTTCTAATGTTTACCGTCGCCTAAGAAACTTTTGTTCTCCTGACAACGTAAATAGTGCTTATCATATCACAATCAAAGCAGAAGAGTGGATTGCTTAACACAGTGCAGTTCAGGAGTTCGCATCAGATAACCAACACCAGACAAGAGAGCTATCTGTCTGTTAAGGTTGCATGATACTATGTGGACTAGTTTTGAAAAGAGACCGCAAAAGAAGTTAACTTTTTTCGGAAAATTTACAAGCTGAAAATCTGTTGCAGAAATGAGTCACAACAGAGATGTTTATTTGCCCAATGCAGAAAACAAGTTCACGTGGAATATCTTTTTGTATGGCAAATGCATTTATATGGATTTGCATGTAGGCTATTGGCCATATGCTTATTGTCATCCCATTCATGTAGTTGTAGTTTGGGCAATTTCACAGTAATGTTAAACACAATAAAACGCTATTATATGGTTCAGTTGTGATGGAAATGCTTCTCAAAAGAGGGGCTGTGAGATAACAATAAAACTGGCACTGCATTTAAAAAAAAGTTTGTTTACTGGCAAAAAATCCCCTTTAACTTCACGAAAGAATACATTGTTTCACAGTTACATAATCCATTCCGCAGAGTGCATGAAAATGTTAGATGCGTAAAAGTAGGGCTTGTTATTCACGGACCGCCCCAAACTGTGTACCGCGGCATGATACTGGCGCTCAGCGGAGGGTGCGACGGCCCCGCGACTCACTGACGCCAGCGCGAGTAGACCCAAGACGGGCAGCCGTATGAAAGCACTGGAGGCAAGATTGAAAGCGGCACGGAAGGTACTGTTACTTTATATATTTCTCATACTCCGCAAGGGCAATTGAAAGAAGGCTACACTCAATTTAGGGTTTTGCCAACTTTTCGGACGTTTTCATACAAAACTTCAAGGGTAAACTTAACTTTGAGCAATTTAGCATTCTTTCTAAGCCTTCAAACTTTTCTATCAGTCTGATGGCAGAAAATATTGACAATTGGCACTGTATGGAACTCATTCGCTAATTGCAATCTTGTGTTATCAACACTATGACTGCAGCATTACCACATTTGAAATCGTGTGAACGTTTCTGATGTGTGGATTGATGGTGTGAATGTAAAAGCGGAAAGTAGCCCAGTCTAACGAACTACTAATTACTTGAAGATGTACCATTGTGATAGCTGACTGAGCTTTTGTGTTTTATCTGTGTAGGCTTGTCGTTTTGCGTTAGCTCACGCAATCAGTTTCGGTTTTAGACGTACCTAATCATATTAATTCTTTGTTGCACACCTTTTCAAAGTGATTTAGTGCCAGTGTTTTTAGTCCAACAGTACATCTTTGTCTTAAAGGATGATTTGATTGATCTTATAGCAACACAAAGAGCTGCAAAATCCTAAGAATTACTAAGTGACTTTTATGTTGGTCTGCGAGTTTACACACGTCTTAACATCCTCCAGTGGAGGTCTTATGCTTTTGAAAGACAGGGTTGCAGCATCAACATATCTCCTGAACGCAGTGTGTGTGTTTGTGTGTGTGACAGAAAGCAAGAGTGAAAGACTCATGGCAGCCAGGGCCAGATCTCCTGACATCATTGAAGATGACATATCAGATTACCCAAAGGACACGAATTTGTCCTTGTCCGTGATTTACTTCAATTGTTTTATTCCGTTGCATTCAAATGAACATATTTTTTCACTGTCTCATTAGTGTTATGGCTATTTGTGTATCTGCCTTTGTAGCTTGGTCAGTCTGAGAAATGTAGGCAGTAGAATGTGCAAAGGTGCCATATAGTTGCTTGTGACAGAGCTGAAATCAATGAGGACTTTTACAATCTCTGGACATGCATCTAGAACAGTACGTTGAAGCAATAATTCAATTTGAGTTACAAGGCCTAACCTTGAAACCAATGACCACATCAACCTTAAATCTACCGAGTTTTCGTAGCATCCTCTGAAGCTGTTATTATGAAGTGAAAACAACGCATCACTTTCAACTGTCTTTTCGTCTGAGAGCCGGCTATCACGTTATAGAACGATGAACTAATTCAGAATCAATTCTCCTGCATAGATATAAACAGAATGACATTGGAGTGTTTTACACGTATGCCTGTGTGCCAGTCATAACAGGATTTAGGCTCGCCAGCCTCAGTAATACCCATCCGTAGAACCCAGACGCCCTCCTCCACCATATGCAGAGGCGAGGTGTCCGCCCCACCACAACACCAACCCCAGAACCCCCCCCCCTACACACCCCCACCCCCTGAGTGCCAGGCATGGTTGGGATTGCTGCCCGAAGCCCATGTGTTGGTTTCAGGCGTGAGTTATGTCTGTGGTTACATGTGTGGAGTGGCCTGTCTGGGTGGAAACGCTAGCCTAGATCAGCTACAGCAGCCCTCTTGGGTCATTGTTGTGGGGTGGTTTGTCTGGGTTTAACAGCTGACCACAGCTCAGTTCCACCAGCCCGTCTGGGTCAATGCCGTTAGAGGCCTTTTCATGGCACAGAACTGACCCAGGATCAGCTTGGTATGTCCTCTCCAGGTATGTGGTGTGACGGCTCTGACAGGGGTGTTGACTGACCCCAGTTTAGTTTAGCACTTGTAGTGGTCTGTCTAGGTCAACGCAGCGTCTAGTCAGGGTGTACAGCATCTCACGTCGGGCTGCAGCTATTTCAGGCCTTGCCGTAGACTACACTATGAAGGCGGGAAACTTGTGGGTGACTGGGGCTTAAGACTACTACTTGAGGGCTTGACTTTCATACTTGCTTTAGCTTATCTGTTTTTAGCCTTTCAGCTCATCAGAGACGCTAGCATACTGTGTAAATGTCAGGTTTTGGTGGGTGTATGGTTGCAGCCGCCAGCATGCGGCCTGTGTATAGCGGGTTGTTTTTGTTTGTCATTCTTTGATTATCAAGTATGCTTTGTGTACTGTGTGTGTGTGTGTGTGTGTGTGTAGGCGTGAGATTTGGTACTGTCTGTTCTGCGGGTTATGTGACACACTTGAATGGAATTGTGTGGGCCACATGGTGAAGTGCATTACAGTGAGGTCTAACAGTAACTATTTACATAGGCATGACTCTTGTGAGAAAACACACTTGTGTGAATTGGTGGGTTTACCTCGAGAGGCTGCAGGCTGTGTGTGTGTAGAATTTGCATCCCCTTTCAGTCTTTTTCCTCATTTCTCACTCTCTCCATCTCTCCCTCACCTTCTCCATCAAGCAGACAGACAGACACACACACACACACACACACACACACGCGCACACTGTATACTCACCCATGCTCCCTAATGAATGCACAAGGAAAATATCTCTTTCTCTCAAATTCTCTTTTTCTCTCCATCTCTGCCCTCTCTAACTCTCCATCCATCCACCCCCTCACTCGCCATCCCACTCTTACCTCTCCCCCCCTCTCTCTCCACCCCCCCCCCCCCTCTCTCTCTCTCTCTTTCCCTCTCTCATTCCTCTCTGCTCCCTGTTTTATAGCCAACGACTCAATTGAGCGGCCTCTAATGGAGGCCCTATCCAGGGCTCTGCTGATAAATAATGTAGCTTCTTCATAATGTCCCGTCTCCTGGGAGGGCCAGGAGAGCATCGTTACTGCCTCCACATCGTCCACAGCCCGGCCCTAAATTGATTAACAGACACTGAAGCAGGGCAAAATGATCCATGCGGCTAGTCTCTAGCGTCTAACTGCTACCTAGCATTAGTGCTAGCCAGGCGGGTCAACCCCGCTCACAGCTCGCCAATGTCGCATGATCCCACTCAGCCTCCGATTAGCCCTTTAGCCCGCAGCTCTGGCTAACGGGCTAATGCCAACCCATTACCGAGGGAAATTGCGGACTGAAGCGAAGGGGATACCGGAGTGATTTTTATGGTGCTCTTGTGTAAACGGTGGTGTGTGTTTCAGGTTTAATAGGGGAGGTAGAAGTTGGCCTGTCCGGACAAGGTATTTATGCAATTCTTCATAGGCGGGACTTGTGTAAGAGAGTGAGAGGGGTTGGGGGGGTGGTGTGGTGTGGTGTGGTGTGGGGGGGCAGTTTTCAAAGAATGTGTTGGGTAAGGAGATGGACAACTGCGAGGCAGAGGGATAGATGCTTAGGATGTTAATGTGATTTAGGCTGAAGGAAGCTTCTAGGGATCAGATTATCTTTGATGTAGAGGTTCACTAGGACCCACTGATGACCGATTTGACTTCGTTGAGAATCGCTGCTCCGTATAATGTGGGTAAATTGAGACAGTTAAAGTATACTTTCTGTGTAACCTTTTTTTTAATGACTGAAGTGGCTATCTAATCCGATACCTATACCATCGACACTTATCTGTTGTGTTCCCTGAATGAAGTCCCATTGCAAAACTTGACCATAAAAATGTCTCGTTTCTTATTTCAACTGTTTCAAATGTGAACTGTGGACTGCATGAAAAATGAAGGGCCTTTTGTGGCGCCATTTGGTTTGGACTTTCTGATGGGCAACTTCAAACTAGCATTGTCTAAAGAAGCGTCAACACCAACTCAGATCTTGGCCGCTTACGTAAACATGTGGTCAGTACAGCGGTCAGATGTTATAGATCCCCAGGTTTGGAAATACCCTAGAGGAGGTGGAGGAGGAGGAGGAGGAAGGGGAATGGGTCCAGCTGCATAGCGATGACAGTAAGCAACTGTGCGGCCTGGTCCAGATGTTATAGTGTGTGCTTTCCTGGAATCCTGCATCTGAATTGGATTAAAAGTTAGTCATTGGGTCTCTCTGCAGCTGGTCTCTCAAACATGATGTTTGTGACGGACTGTTCTCCTGCAGTCCTCTTTACTGTCCCTCTCCTCATCTTCAAATGCATTTGGAATATCTTCTCCCGCCTAAAGTGTCAAGCAAGAAGGACAGCGAAAGAGGAGAGATAAAGAGAGAGAGAGAGAGAGAGAGAGAGAGGGGGAAGTGTGTTTTCTCTCCCAGCCCCAGGATTGTTCGTTCTCTCCACCTGCAGAGAGGCCTCCGGGCCTCCAGCAGGAAGTGAGGGCACTTCTGGGACGGCGATGACAGAAGCGGAGAGATAAACGGCCGCGCTGTTTACTCCCTCTCCCAGAAGCAGAGCTTTTGAACAATGCAGCAAGGTGGCCTGGGAGTGTGTGAGCCCGGCCACGCCTCACACTCAAAGGATGTCGGCCCTCACATGTTCCCCTTGATGTAGCTCCTCTACACACACACACACACACACACACTCACTCATAAGCAGAGAGACATACGCAGACCATCAACCCCTACCTGACAACAGTTAGGCCCTGGCTTTTTAAATTAGCCAATGTGATTGGGGCAGCTGGGCTAAATATAGGAGCAACTCCCCTGCTTTACTGTCAGTGTGGTTAGCGATAGCAATCCTCCAATGACGCCCCCCCTCCCCACTCTGCCCAACACACACACACACACACACACACACTAACACACCAGCTGTTGTAAACAGCACCTGTTCTCACAGAACCTCAGTCCAACCTGGTAGCCCGCACTTACAGTGGCCAACACAGATAGAAAACGTCTATCTGTCTATACCAATGCACACATAGCCGGAAATACCAGCTTGTGTGAAAGCTTTAGGTTGTAGGCAGAGTGAAGGCTTGATGATGTTTTGGTTTCTGGTAATAGGAAATCTAATTCTGTCACTGTGTTCACTGTCAGAATGCTTTGTTTGAGTCAGAAAGTATGAAAGGATGAAGTGGAATTCTGTGTGTGTGTGTACGTGCAAGAGCAGGGCAATGATAGACACTGAGAATATTTGCGTGTGTGTTTGTGCGAGTGTGTGCACGCATTCTATTTTAGATTCTAGGCATACCAAAAATACCTCCCGGTTCATGTTGTGACACTTGGTGATCCTCAACTGAATTTGAACTTGCTTGTAGTTTCCAAAAACAGGGGACCAATTTATTCAATGTCCTTGGTTCCCTTGAAGGTGACAAAATCATTCACCTTCTTAGGAAATGGGTGTTTGGGGACCACAGTGAATAGGCACTTTTACCCACACACCTCTTTGTTTTGTTTTACGGTCCCAGATGTCGCCAGGCTCCTCTTTGGTGGATGTTTTATGGAACATTTCTCTCAACCAAAGCAACCAATAAAGTTGTGTTGATATTTCAACTCAGACAAGTACCTCAACAATGCATGTTGTGTCAAATGACTAAACCATCGTTAGACCAAGATCAAATGCTACCACCCTCACCATTTGTATTCCAGTCTCTGTAATGGCAGTATGTGTTCATATCGCAACCAACAGTGACATTGGAGAGTGCTAATGTGACGATTCATATGGACAGGAAATCATGTGGAGAATGCGCTGGTCAGCGTGTTCACGGTCAGGCACACCGGCAGCAACTTCCAAGAAGTCATAACAGAGTGACATCATTGGTCCTTGCCTCAGGCAGGACCAATAGAGCGGGCCGGGGCTTTAAGATTTGTACGGTTTGGTTTCCAGGCAGAAGATGTGTAGAGCTGCGCCTTGAGCTGCATGTTTTATAGTGTCTCGACAATGGTCTTATTGTCTGTCTATTTGTCGGTCTGTCTGTCGATCTGCTCGTCTGTCTGTGACTGTAATTCGACAGTGTGTTGTTATGCATTTGTGATAAACCGGTCTTGGTTCTCTCTCCAGGTGGTTCGAGTTGAAGCGATCCTTGGTTTTGGGACACTGAAGCTGGCAGCTCCATCTTTCACCCCCCACAAGAAGAAGCAACATCCCTCCTTCGACGCTCACCCTTTCCCTCTTCTCCCTGGACTATCCCTCCCCAGTTTCCTGAAACTCCTTCACACACACACACACACACACACATACACACACGCAATCAGACACGCACGCACAGCTGTCCGTCCCTCCAAAAAAGCCTCCGCGTGGGACCGATAGGAGGAGGGAGGGTTCCCCGTCCGAAAAATGAACGTCACGTCGCTCTTCTCCTTCACCAGCCCGGCCGTGAAGCGCCTGCTGGGCTGGAAGCAGGGGGACGAGGAGGAGAAGTGGGCCGAGAAGGCGGTGGACGCCCTGGTCAAGAAGCTCAAGAAGAAGAAGGGCGCCATGGAGGAGTTGGAGAGGGCCCTGAGCTGCCCCGGCCAGCCCAGCAACTGCGTCACCATCCCTCGCTCCCTGGACGGACGGCTCCAGGTGTCCCACCGGAAGGGCCTGCCGCATGTCATCTACTGCCGGGTGTGGCGCTGGCCCGACCTGCAGTCGCACCACGAGCTCAAGGCGCTGGAGTGCTGCGAGTTCCCCTTCGGCTCCAAGCAGAAGGATGTCTGCATCAACCCCTACCACTACAAGAGGGTTGACAGTCCAGGTGGGTCCAACGTTTCAACCGCACACGCAAACCTACAGTTGCACTCCCGCTTTCAAATCGATTCACGTTAGGACACATAGTCACACTCTCTGGTACAATGCAGGTCAAGTTCATTAAAAAGGAAATACTAAAACGGGTATATCTCTACACTTTACGAAGATGCTTGAATCGTCTTCTGGTTTAGTTCATCGTTGCTCTGCATGTGGGTTTCCAGCTTCCAAACGGCTCTCTCTTTTTTCTCCCTCCCTCCTATCTTCTTTCTATATCCCCCACACCTGTCGGCCAGGTACTTGTCTTTTTGAACTGGGATACTTCAAAACAAACCTCTCGATCTCCGAAACCTGTCAAGCACGGACACAGACTCGTGCAGATACACATGCACACACACACATATATACACACACATAAAAATTATACAGGAACGGGCACAAACACACAGGAGCACAGTTTCCTGGCTGTCGATGCTGTTCAGAAGTCTCAGCTGCGTGTGTGTGTGTGTCTGTGTGAGACAAAGATATATTATTTTCTCTTGCTAGGGGAGAAGCAGGGGACATCAAATGCAGCCTTTTGTCTGTCTACTAAGCAGAAGATGAGTGTCAGCTGACCACACAGAAACAGCTGTGCACAGGGTGCTGGAGGAAGGGGGGGAAGCTATGGGCGGTGTGTGTGTGAGTGTGTGTGTGTGTGTGTGTGAGTGAGTGTGTTAGCAGGAAATTCCACCCGAGGGAGAATGGGGGCTTTGTTTTGGGCATGCTCTGTGCAGCCAGCTGGGGAATACACACACATACAGACACACACACACACACACACACGGTGTTGCTGTGAGGAACACTGGGGCAGGAAGCCTGTCACTCACATACAATAGGAGGAAGGAGTGGTTGCCTGCCTCGCACACTTTTACTGGGGAGCGGAGGAGAGGGGGGGTGTAAGGGTCCACGCTCCGTGATCTGAAACAGCTGTCTGTTCACACACATCCTCTCCTCTTCCTCCTCTTCACACCCCCCCCCCCTCACACACACACACTCCCATCCTCTCTCCGATCCTCAAAGCTTTTCCCAAAACATTAACACAAGAGCTGGATGACATCTAATGATTGTGCCACACATCTAGTCTTACACAAACTAATTTGACATCAAATATTTTGGTTTAACTTCAGCCTAACATCGAACTAACTAAACTATTACATCAAATCAAACTATCTTTTTTTTAATACAAAAGATTGACATCTTTAAAAATAATTGAGTATTTTAATTTCTATAATTGAAATATGCCAATTTTAAGGGTGTGATGTCCTCAAAAGTATATTGTGTTTTGGTTTATCAACAGTTGGCCTAGTCATGCCATCAATGTTGTGGCATTTAATAGACAAAACTTTATTGGTTTAAGTAGTTGGACACAAGTGGAGAATATCTCTCTGGTTCCGAATTTCACACATCTGAATGAGTCTTTCAAGATGATCTTCCATAAAGTTTACCCCGGCATGATGAATTCCCCCAAAGTAGGATCTCTTGAAAGGTGCTTTCTCCCAGAAGAATGTCTGGCACTAAGGCCAAAAACGGCTGGCTTAAATCAACAAGCTGGATGCCAAAACTCCCAAAAATGCAGGGGCATCTGCACCCAGTGAGCAGATAGAGAGGGGCTCTTTATGATGCTGTAATTAAAGAACTCAGTCTGCGCTAGAGAGGGTCCATCGTTGTGTGTGTGTGTGTGCGTGTAGTGAATGCACGTGTGTGTTGGTGAGCGTTTGCCTGGGTAGTGCGCACGCGCGTGTGTGAGCAAGTTTGTGTGTGTGTGTGTGTGTGTATGAGTGTGTGCATGCTTTTGCAGCGCTACTAGACTTCAGGGGCTTACTGACACAAAGAGAGGGCCGAGCCCCCCCTGGCTGTACTCACTCGCAGGGTCAAGCCTTGCATCAGAGAGCAACACTTATCAAACCAAGGGAGCCTCATACACCTCAATGAAAATTAATAGCCCTTTCTAGATGAACGCAAAACTGTGTGTGCAGGGAATTTCAAAGCCTGGTTTTATTGTCAGTGTGGTGGTATATTGATTGTAGATCCTCAAAGAGATTTCTCTTGCTGATGAAGTGCAGTTTTATACATCGTTCATTTGAGTAACTCAAAATGGAAGCCCACTCTATCCACTTTAACTGTTGGATAGCACCACGGCGCCATTTTGTCCGATGTCTTACGGTTTCCAGAGAACGCAGACATTTTGAAAGGCACACACAGACGGATGGATTGAATGACAATCAACCGGACATTTCTTCTCCCTCTCTTCCCAGTGCTGCCCCCGGTGTTGGTGCCGAGGAACAGCGAGTTCAACGCCAAGCACAGCATGCTGCCGCGCTTCCGCAACCCCTTGCACCAGACCGAGCCTCACATGCCGCAGAATGCCACCTTCCCAGAATCCTTTTCCCAGGCCAACACGCTGCCGCCAGCCTTCCCCCCGACCTCTCCAGTAAACAGCTACCCCAGCTCTCCTGGCAGTGGGAGCAGCGCCACCTTCCCTCACTCCCCCAGCAGCACTGACCCAGGAAGCCCCTTCCAGATGCCAGGTGCGTTCCCGTGCCATGGGGGCCCCCCTCCACCCGGGCCTGACGTTTGAAATGAAACCCCCCCGTGTTCTTATGGTACCATCTTTCACCCCCTCCATCTACCTGTGCCTGCTACAGAGACCCCCCCTCCTGCCTACATACCCCCGGAGGAGCAGATGACTCAGGACTGCCCCCAGCCCATGGACACCAACCTGCTGGTCCCGGCCCTTCCCCTGGAGATCAGCAACCGGCCAGGTAACTATGGCAACACACACACACACATAAACAGCACTCACAATCCCCAACAACGCTGTTTCAAGAAGCATTAGGGGGCACTTTCTGACACCGCCCACTTGTCGGCGCTGCCCTTTTCAGCATGTAATATATTACATACCATACATATAGCATATATACAGGATATCATAGGGAATATGTATTTATATATTGTGGAATACGCAAGTATACATCAAGAGGAATAACTTTGTTCAGCCAAAAGTAAAACAAGTCCTTATCTACCATCAGAAATACTACCGAACATCCATCCCTCTGTTTTAAGGTCGTTAGGGGTCAAGTAGAGAGAGCATGATGTGGTGTGGGTGCATGAAACCCAAGGGAAGGTTCAAAGCCTGGAGCAATTAAAGTCAGCCTCGATGCAGCTTTTTTACGAGTGCTTTAAAACCCTCTGTCTGATGTCATCTCTGCCGGTGGTCATTACTGAAGGCTCGTTAAGTACTGCCTGTGCTAATTACCTCCCAGTTTTATATCTGAAACCCTGCCTCGACCGTCACTACCTCAAACTGTGTGGTTGAACCACAACTGCGTGCAGGTTTTTGCACGCAATTCTTCAAAACCGCACGTACACAAGTCATTATTTACGTTCTTATGCTGAAGCTGTGGGAGCAAGCGACCATGCCCCTATTCTTAGATCTGTGTCTAATACAAGTGGCACGCTGCAAATATCAAATGATTTGGTTCGAGCCCAACACTCAGTGTCTTTTGTTTTTAATAGTGAACGAAATACACACACACACAGAGAGAGGCACTGATAGCGGGAAGAACTGCAAAAATTAGGGAGTAGTTCTCTCTCCTCCACAAGCTGCATCCTGTCAGGGGGGGGGGGGGGGGGGTGGTGGGGGGGGGGTTCTCCATTGTAAGCCGTCTGTTCTGGGAAACTGCAAGACAAAACACACCTGCTAGCCAGTACCCATGGAAGGCAGGAAGTTTGGGAGAAGTTCACGTTTAGATAAACACAATACATGCCCTAATCCAGAGGGTGCCACGCTCAGTTGGCACTCGGCTCACGGTAGACACATGGGGTGAGGGCATGTGCCATACATAGGCAGGGCAGCTAGTTACTCCTGTTTACTGCCTGTTTCACTCCCTTCAGCCTAGCTTGGACTACAGTCTTAAAGAGCTGGATTGGGCATTCTGCAATGCATAGAACTATCATGTTTTTGTTACTAAAGATACTATAAGTTACTAAACATGTTTGCAAAAAATGCATTTCTCCTCCCAAGATAGTTCTTGTATGTGTCCTTGTGTCCAGATGTTTTTAGCAGTGGATGTGTGTACGCTCACATTATCTGCGTGTCAACGTGTACAGGATATCTTACCCTGTGTTTGTGTTTCCTGTGCAGATGTTCAGCCCGTGGCGTACGAGGAGCCTAAACACTGGTGCTCCATCGTGTACTACGAGCTCAACAACCGTGTCGGCGAGGCCTTCCAGGCATCCTCCACCAGCGTGCTGGTGGACGGCTTCACAGACCCCTCCAACAACCGCAACCGCTTCTGCCTGGGCCTCCTCTCCAATGTCAACCGCAACTCCACCATCGAGAACACCCGGCGGCACATCGGCAAAGGTAGGGCCGGCTCCAACCTGTGACCACATGGCGCAGAAGTTCTTGGATCGATAGTTGTCGATGTGGGGATAGGCTGCTATTCTGAGGAAATATTCCAAAGAATGACACAGGCATGTGTATTGGTGCTGTATCAATGTTCTATTTAATTTTGTTATATTATATGAATATTATACATTTTCTTTTTAATCTTTATTTCAATGTATTAATTAAATATATTATTATTGATATAGTATCCAGGGTCTTTACATTTAGAATTACGTCTTAAAAAAAGGGTTAACCTTGTTGGTTGTGAACCAGCCAAGAGCAAAGACTGAGGTAATTATTTGAATTTCCTTTCACAAACCGTACCTCAGCACGACTCTCTCCCCTGCAGGCGTCCATCTGTACTACGTGGGCGGGGAGGTTTACGCCGAGTGCCTCAGCGACAGCAGCATCTTCGTCCAGAGCCGCAACTGCAACTACCACCACGGCTTCCACCCCACCACCGTGTGCAAGATCCCCAGCGGCTGCAGCCTCAAGATCTTCAACAACCAGGAGTTCGCCGAGCTCCTCGCCCAGTCCGTCAACCACGGCTTCGAGGCCGTCTACGAGCTCACCAAGATGTGCACCATCCGCATGAGCTTCGTCAAGGTAACCGAGGGGGGGGCATCGTAGAAAGACACCCGCTGACCTCGCAGAGTACAAGATGGTTAGATTGTTACTTACATTTACATTTAGTCATTTAGCAGATGCTCTTATCCAGAGCGACTTACAGTAAGTACAGGGACATTCCCCCGAGGCAAGTAGGGTGAAGTGCCTTGCCCATGGACACAACGTAATTTGGCACGAACCAGCAACCTTCTGATTACTAGCCCAATTCCCTAACCGCTCAACCACCTGACTCCCTTTACTTTAATGATCTCCTAGACGAGATTGCGGCATTACAGCCGTGTAAAAAACTATCATGCACAAAGACAGGGATAGTGCACTACATCCAGTGTATATACTGTACTCGCTGACAGTTGACTGTTTTCTTCTCTTGTGCTGCAGGGCTGGGGGGCAGAGTACCATCGCCAGGACGTGACTAGCACCCCCTGCTGGATCGAGATCCACCTGCACGGGCCCCTGCAATGGCTGGACAAGGTGCTCACACAAATGGGCTCTCCCCTCAACCCCATCTCCTCCGTGTCCTAAACTCAGCTATCCCCAGGCCTGTTGGCTGTCTAAACCCAGCATTTAGGTTCCGGTGTCGGGCGAGGGGGAGGGGGGGGGGTGGTGGTGGGTATAGTCTGATCCTGGATCTGTTTTATTTCCGTCAAAGCAAGATGATTTTGACTGGAACATATTCAGATTTTGTGGCTAGACAAGGGGCGGGTTGTTTTGGGCGGGATTTGGGTTTGTACTCTACTTGAAGGATGTCTGAATCAGGCACATTTGCAGATTCACAGACGGACATGGCAGGGGATGGGGCAAGTGAGATAGAAGCAACTGGAAGATACTTGATCACTGTGACCAACTGTAATAATCAGGCCATCACACTCATCTTCAACGCAGGTATCCTCCCTGATCTGATCTTGACACCGCAGTTTATACTCTCTTCTTTTTACTTTTCCTTCTCTTCCCTTGATCCCAGTTTACATCCCAGTTTTCATTGGACCCTCGGATATTCCCGGGAGGGTTAATGACTGCCAGGTCGTTACAAATAAGCATGTACAGGGTCGTGGGTGGGGGAGGAGGCAGGTGACCAATATAGGTGGGCGGGGGAAAGATGAATTAATTGTAGCGGTGTTAAGTTTCTTATAAACATATTTAGAGGGTATGAAAATAACCAAGGTCAATAATCAACAAGTGTCTTCTCAGACATCAAATTGCGTTCATTCATTTTTTTGGTTTGGCATACAGAACATGTAGCAAGGTTTTCAGATGAACGCCCTTCGTCAGTTTATGACAAATATTCTCGTATGGGGGGGGGGGGGCGTTGTTTAGTGGGGGGGATTGGGGAGGGAGGGTGGGTAGCCATAGGGGGGTTTAAGATATTCTTTTTTTATGGGGGGGGGGGAATACAAGTGTATAAATATTGCTCATCTTGTGTTACACTCGTGTTCAACTGAATAAAATAAAATAGTGTTTTAGGTATTCTCACCATTAGAGTATTTGCTGTGCAGTCTGTTTTTGCAAAGCGTAGTTGTGTAAACATAGCATCACAAAAACAACTGGTAGACAGCAGGAACATCACAGCAGATGTGAAACCAGAGGCCTGGTTCTGTGTGTCCCTTGCTGTGTGGGGTGCAGCTAAAAAAAGGTGTCAATTGTAGAGTCATGTTCAGAATATGGACACTGATCCATCTCACCTATGCCTCATTCTTTTATTACAATGACAGCGCAAACTTGCTGAAAGATGGTTAAAATGAAACCTTTTGCATTGCATTTCTTGCCTGGGCATATTAAGTTGTTGACTGAAAAAACATATTTGCAATCAGTAAAAGTTACTGATGATTCTATAATGCATTTATTGTTTTTTGTTAAATGCAAATTGTTGTCTTTCAACTCTTTATTCTTAGAGGAGTCCCATCCACTATTATACTGTTTTTTTTTATTTTCTTTTAATTTTTTGACATGTATCTTTGTTTTTTTATCTGCACTTTCACAGATCACCTCTTTTCTTGTTTTTTAATTTGTGCTGTTTTTGCTTAGTAATCCCAGAAAGCAGTTTTATTCCATGAATATCAAGTCTCTACTGGAAGATTCAATAAAGTTTTTTCATTAACTGCAGGGTCATTTGTTGTTCCTGTGAATGAAAGCTCATCCGTGTGCACGCGTGCACAAATATACATGTGGATTTGACTTTACCTCCAAAGACGTACTCTACCACTTGAAACACAGTGAGCAATTTTTGCTCACACTCGCTCACAATCAAGACTAAAGCCACAGGTGTGATCTGGAGTTCAAGCGTCTTGCTTCTCTAGTACAATTCTCACAAGCCTAATTGTCAAGTCCTGTGTTTGTCGGAGATGCACTTGGCTTTTACCCTCCTGGTTCACTTTCGCCCCATTTGGTCTGAGTGTGGTTCCTGGTCAGTAGAGGGGATAGACAAATGGTTGGCAGCGCTTGCACCATGCGCCAGTTATGGATTTTTGGGGTCATGTGAGGTAAGGTTGTCGATCAAAGATGGCACTGACGAGCAGATAGGAAAGGGAAGGATGATGGGCTGGGTCAGTGAGATGTGAGGCAGTGGTAGTTAAATCATGAAATATTTAGGGTTGCGTGATTTTTTTTACATTTACATTTAGTCATTTAGCAGACGCTCTTATCCAGAGCGACTTACAGTAAGTACAGGGACATTCCCCCGAGGCAAGTAGGGTGAAGTGCCTTGCCCAAGGACACAACGTCAGTTGGCATGAGCAGGAATCGAACTGGAAACCTTCGGATTACTAGCCCGATTCCCTCACCGCTCAGCCACCTGACTTTTTTGTCTGATTTAGACTCAGAATCAGAAAGGGTTTTAATCTCCATGAAAGTTTGGAAGGAATTTACTTTGGCAGAAAGGTGTATACATTCAACATATACATGTACATCTTAAATAAGTGGTGTAAGTTTAAACAAGTCTAACTATACTATACAAGAGGTTCAAAGTCTAATGAACTAATAATAACTAATACAAAGGGGACAGGTATGTAAAATACAATAAATATAAAGTATAAAATAGCTATAATGTACAATATAAAAACACAAATAGGGTGCTTAGTGCAAATATGACATGGGTGCAAAAGATGGCATGGGTGCAATATATGGCATTTATTGAGGACATTTTTTTTATTGCGTTATTAGTGCATTCCTATCACTTGATTCACTTGGATTGAGGGAGGAAGGCAGGACATCACAAAAGTTCTAGAATTATCTTTGGATCCATCAGCATCTTCCTGTGGACATTGTTAGACCTGCAGACTGCAGTGTGTGTAATTTGACACCAGATGGGGATATAGTCACATCAAACTTATTTAGCAGCAGCGTCCTAAACTCTGACTCAGATGCATGAAATAAACAACTTGTTGTGAAGGTGTAGAAACTCTTCAACAATAGTTTCACACATCTGCTAGCCAATTAAGACTAAACAGGTTTGAACCAAAGCTCTAGTGTCTCTCCAACCTCACCTCACCCCGATTGGCACGCCGTCTGAGCGTTATTATTCCATACTCGTTAAACCTCCAGAGCGAATGGCTTTGCACACATCCAGGGTTAACTTCGAGGATGAGAGCAGGATGGACAACTGCTGCATAAGTTGCATCCAAGGTCCAATACCTGCTCTGGCTTTGCTATGTAACAGTGTGGGATGTAGGCCTATGTCAGAAGAGCTACCGGATAGCTCAAGGCTGGTAATGCACTAAGGCACACAGTTAAAACACTTTCAACATAATCAAGCATCCTTTGAGATGAACAAGGAATGAAAGGATATTTTTATGTAGACTATAGCCTGTGAAGCACACCTGGAACAGATTTTCCATACGCATCTCCCTCCGAAAAAAATAAAAAATATAATATTGTAACAAAATGTGTATTTGCTACCACCTATTGGTGGTATGGAAAGGGGCGGTATTCTTACGTCACCGGAAGTAGGAAGTCAGTGTATCAAAATAGCACGGAGGTCAGCGTGTGAGCGTTTTATTGAATAACAGTAGACAAAAACATTATGAAAACAAACATGTCATTTTGTTCTTTCACAGCAAAATCATTTCGACCATGACTCGACTGTAGATTGAACAAGCTGGGTTTTTTGAAAAGTAGGTAAGGGTGTGAGCGATTAATTTGTGTCCGAAAACGTAACCACTGCATGAAATCGTTTGGAGGTTGTTCAAGAGAAACCAAGCAGCCTAGGATCTTTCTTGAAAACGTTTGGTTAAAATAGATGATTGACTTGCACCCATTTGTGTTGCACCCGTCAGAAATCGTACATTAAATGCGGTCTTGCCTTGAATTTGTTTCCACACATTTTCTGTTATAGACCTCACCTGTGCTAATCAAACATGGGACCATCAGGGTACCTCCCCCTCATCCAACGTTTGGGCTCCATCTCCCCCTTACGAATCGTCACCCGTACCCCCTGGGCCCGCGGTCTCCATCAGGGTCTCCTCGCCTGCCCCCGTACCCGACATCAGAACTGCTTCCCTGGCCAGACCTCGCAGCCCCATAGTGGCCTGGGCATGGAGGCAGCTCTAAACCAGCACATACAGGAACTTAGCGACCCAGAAAAAAGGCTGCTGAATAAGCTGTATGAGGGGCTGATCCAGGGTCAGAGAGCGTCTCTGGCTGAGTCTATCACCTTGGTGGAGACCCAGCACCCCAGGAAGAAAGAGCTGGCCCAGGTGCTGTTACAGAGAGTTCTGGCCTGCAGGAGGGAGCAGGAGAAACGCAACGGAGGGAAGCCGCTGGCCTTCAGAGTTGGTAAGTAGTGTGGTTAAATGTCATGCACATTGTAGCTCCTAATATGGGTGGTAATTCTGAAAGATTGTCCATTAGCCTGCAATATGAACAGGTGAAGTAGCCTAGTAGTCAGCGCGATTGTAAAAGAAGCAGGTTTGAGTGGTTGGAAGGATACCGTGATGGGTGGTCAATAAGAACACTCAGATTGCTTGAAAGAGAGAGCATGAAAGGTTAACAATGATTTGTGTGTGTCTCCAGGCTTGTCAGGGCCACCAGGAGCTGGGAAGTCCACCTTCATTGAGGTGGTGGGGAAAATGCTTACAGCGCAAGGTCACAAGGTGTCTGTCCTGGCTGTTGACCCCTCTTCCTGCACCACAGGAGGTAACTGGAACTTTCCCATTTCTGATATCCAAAGATATTCCTCTAGTGGTAGCTTTTTGAACAATTTTACCAGCGTTTACCTGGTTACGGTGATGTCTGGTTTTTGAGTTTAAAGTGGTCAATGTAGAATACACTTTAATGTCAGTGTTTACTTGGGCTTGTAAAACACATGATAACTAAGTAAACAGTTATTGGGAAATACAAATGTAGCAGCTACTTGTAGTAAGCACATCATGGTTTCAGAACGATTTTGGTACCAACCCCCCCCTCCCTCTCCCTCCCTCTCCTCAGGATCCCTGATGGGCGACAAGACCCGTATGACGGAGCTTTCCAGGGACATGAGTGCCTTCATCCGCCCCTCCCCCACCTCCGGCACCCTGGGCGGAGTCACCAGGACCACAAATGAGGCCATAGTGCTCTGCGAGGGGGCGGGTTACGATGTTGTGCTCGTAGAGACCGTGGGTAAGGACCCCTGAGTGTTCGGGACATAAAGTGTCTGCTAAAGGATGACACAATGGACACAGATGATTTACATAGCTGGAGACATTCTCATAGACTTGTGTGCTAAGGTTGATTTGGCCATCTTAGTTCACATGGTGTGATTCATATTGGTCTGTGTTGTACCCCAGGTGTGGGACAGTCAGAGTTTGCTGTGGCAGACATGGTGGACATGTTTGTGTTGCTGATTCCACCAGCAGGGGGCGATGAACTCCAGGTAACTAGCTGCAGCATGGGCCCTCTTCTAATTTATTTATTTCCTACCTCCATCTCAAGTAATCTTTTGCTCAGAATATTGATAGTTTAAATTAATTTGAATGAAGTCTGATGTTTTCTGTCATATTTTCTGTTTCGATACTAAATATAAAGATTGTAGATTCAGATTTCACCCTCCAGCCCTCTACCAGATTACATGTCTAGACATCAGATTTAACAGTAAAGATAAAAAAAACACAGCCTTGTAAACAAACCCAGTTTCAAATACACTTAAGTACATATAATTGACCCCTTATTCCTGCATTAATGTAAACGTGTATGGCTGCATAGTCCACCTGGGTCAACTACAAGTCATCTAGGATGTGTTTATTTGATCTCACATGTTAATTATGGGACAGGTCTGGTCACTTGCTAAGTCAATGCATCCCAGATAATTTTTTTTGCAAATACCATGTTACTTTTTAGCCAAAAGACTCTTTGAGAAAGGCCTGACTTGCTTTGGCAGGGCATCAAGCGTG
Organism: Osmerus eperlanus; assembly: GCF_963692335.1. Taxonomy (NCBI): domain Eukaryota; kingdom Metazoa; phylum Chordata; class Actinopteri; order Osmeriformes; family Osmeridae; genus Osmerus; species Osmerus eperlanus. Next base: position 12,668,832 of record NC_085031.1, read on the forward strand.
GCATCATCGAGATGGCCGACCTGGTGGTGGTGACCAAGTCAGACGGAGACCTGGTGGTTCCCGCCCGGAGGATCCAGGCGGAGTACACCAGTGCCCTCAAACTCCTCCGGAAGAAGTCCAAGTCCTGGAACCCCAAGGTCAGGAAGTCTGTTTATCTGTGTGTGGCAGGCCGGCTCAAGCTTGGTTATTCCAATCAATTTATGAAATAAAGGCCCCCCCCAACACACACACACACGTAACCAAACAAGTCAAATCAAATCAAAATGTATTTGTATGGCCCTTTTTACACGCAAGCATGTCACAGAGGGCTTCACATACGCCCATAGAACTGCCCCTCAACCAACCAACAAGTCATCCCATGAAGGAGTCAGTTGACCAGGCATGGATATGAAATCGATGATGATCTTAACGTTTTACCTCAATAGCCACGTTGTTGAGAGGAACTCTTGTGTTGAGTCTTTTTGTGGGACTCTGCCGTCTTGTCAGCCGGGTCCCTTTGTCTCCCATCGGCCCCGTGCTGCATCTGCTCTGCTGGCATCGGGCCAAACACACACACACACACACACACACACACACAGCCCTCCTGCCGGGAGGGAGAAAGAAGGGGTGGGAACTGGGAATGGCAAGCTGCTGTGTCATGCGTTTCCCTGATTAGAGGCCCACCCACTCAGATAAGCCTTCCAGGACTCACTCTCTCTCTCTTTCCGTCCATCAGTTTCACTATATCCATATCAAATCAAATCAAATGTATTTGTATAGCCCTTTTTACACGCAAGCATGTCACAGAGGGCTTCACATATGCCCATAGAACTGCCCCTCAACCAACCTAAACCCTCAAGGAAGACAAGGAAAAACTCCCAAAAAACTCTCAACAGGAGAAAAAAATGGAAGAAACCTTGGGAGGAGCAATTCAGAGAGGGATCCCCTCCTCCAGAGACGGTTGGTGGGAGAGAGGAGCAGAACACAGGCTAAACATAGTCATACAGTGTCGATGGGTTTTTAAAACACCAAAATCCATTGTTCAACTTTATAGATGTAGGACAGGACCGGGAGACTCGCGACCAGGTCCAGCGTTGGCTGACCGACGACCAGGCAGGTGCTGACAACTCACATATCTACCTCTCATGCTCTCTCTGTAATCAGTGGTAGCTCCGGACAAAATATCCACTCCGTAATTGATTTTACGGGTCCCTCTACTCCATTGGTTGAGAACGTAATCATAGGATTTCTATCCAACGGGCCTTTTTTTTTGTGACTCGGTTTTAGCCTGTTCTTGGATAGCAAAAGTATATTTTTGGGAAAACCATTACCATCTAATATAGTTGTAGGTCTGAGACAGTGTTCAGGGAGACTGGTTTTGAATATGACTGAACACTGACCAGATTTGGAGGTGTTACTTATTTCCTCACCAGTGCTTGTCTAAGCATGCTGACTGCCACCTGGGGGGAACATGGAAATCCAGAGACCCCACTGGGTATCTGATTGCTGTGGGAGTGTGTGTCTGTCTGTAAGCGTGCGGGGATGTGTGTGTGTGGGTAGAGAAGGTGTGAAACTGTTGCACGTGTGACTGTGGGCTCATATAGACGCGACATGCCGGGTCTGTGAATGTACATGCGTGTGTTCACAAGTACCCCTCCCCGTCTCCTCCCCCGTAGGTGGTGCGGGTGTCATCCGAGACGGGCGAGGGCATCGCCGAGCTGTGGGCCAAGATGGCGGGCTACCAGGACGCTGCCCTGGCCAGCGGGGAGCTCCTTGCCCGGAGGAGGGCTCAGCAGAAGGTCTGGATGTGGAGCCTGATCAAGGAGAACGTCCTCCAGCACTTCCAGAACCACCCAGCCATCCAGGCTGAGCTACCCCACCTAGAGGCCAGGGTGACCAGGGGAGCCATCTCACCAGGCCTGGCTGCTGACCTGCTCCTCAAAGCCTTCACCACTTCCTCATAAGGCCTGTATCTGGGTGAAGAACTGATTTGACTTGTGTTGGTGTGAGTTCTTAGAAGACTATGATTGAAGGAAGACTGTAAGCACAGGCGTACGAGGACCAGGTCACCTCACCGTGAGCATGTTTTCGGTGTCCTCTGATGAGGAAGAGTGACTGAGGGGTGCTGCCTGCGGCCGGGGTCTGCTTAGATCTGCCCCTCGTTCCCTGTCCTCTCCTCGGAACGCCTGGAAGAAGAAGGTCACAAGAAACATTACATCACATTTGCTTGGGGAAAGCCTGGGAAATCGAATATAAGGAGTCAAGTAAAAACTTTTGAGACCCTAGTCAAAGAGGAGGGATGATATTTTAGTACTGAGATACAACCTTCAATCCCCTAATACACTGCCTTCAGACATTTCAGTTGGACAATACAGTTTATACTCCAGGAGTACATTGCATACTGTGTTTTTGGATAAATTAATAACGCGATACACTCTTGTTCATTCTTTCAGTTTTAAAGGAAGTTAAGTGCGTTTATCAATAGCCCCCCACAGGTGTGCTTGTACTTCAGTCCCAATAATGTTCTGCAGTTATGTTTATTAACCACCAGAGGTCTCCCTCTCACCACTGACCATAAGCCACCTCTTCGGGTCCATTACCCTAATGACTCCTAAGATTTGAGTGACACCAAACCAGACGCAACCACACACACACAACCACACACGTGTAGAGTGACAGGTTACAGAGAGACTCCCTCCCTCCAGGTATCTTTGTCTGTGGCAGGGCTCGTGTTCACCTCATCACTGATGCCAGCTCGATAGCATACTGCAGGGAATTATCAAAGGAAGGCTACACTTCATAAAGAACCATTGTCTAACTCTAACTACATTACAGCCTGTTGTCAATCTCTGTTGAGAGGGAACCTGTGTATAGCAGTAGATCCCTGGTTCATGGATGTTCTCCTTGATCGCCTACATCTGTCTGGCGAGAGCCTCCCCTCCCCCACTCCCAGGTCGGTACTCGTTTGCTCCTGTCTGCGCCTGGGAGAAGAATGCCCCTTGAATGCAGATAGATTCATTAGGCCTGAGTAACACCCTTCTCCTCCATCACACCTGACACAAACACAAACACACACACACACACTGTACCATTCTCCCTGTGGGTAGGGAACAAGCAGTCCTGATTTTCTGGACACCATCCATACATACGGAAGAGCGCAAACACGCACAAACACACAGACACACACAGACACACACACACAAACAGTGCAAGGCTCCAGTGTAAACACGCTATGCGGTTTCAGTGAGGGAAGATTAACTCAAATACTGCCGATACATCTTCGGCCATTTTAGCTCAAACACGTTAGGGCAGTCTCCAATGTAAGCAGGACACAGGGACTGGAACTTTGACTCTGCAAAGGGAATTTTTCACGTTTAAGCATATTTTTCTATTTTTAAATAGACAAGACAACAATAAACAGGCCATGTGTTCACTTTCATGTTTCACAACAGTCAAGATTGAAACAGATCACAAAAAATGGTCGATGACAATGACTGCCGGGGGGATTATAAATTAGCATTGTCGTCGTGGACATGGATGTATCTTTCATGGATGTTTCTGTCATGGGTGTTTCTGTCATGGATGTTTCTGTCATGGGTGTTTCTGTCATGGGTGTTTCTGTCATGGATGTTTCTGTCATGGGTGTTTCTGTCATGGATGTTTCTGTCATGGGTGTTTCTGTCGTGTTTGGGTGCTCCTCCATCCCCCCGGATCAGAGTGAGAGGTGTGCGACACTGAGCAAAATGTCACTCCGTCCCAAACACACACACTGATTTGGGGCAGTGGAGGTGTGTGGTGGTGGGGGGGGGGGGGAGGGGGAGATGGTTTTACAGTGTGCTTACGGTCATGGTCTGCCGATTGACAAAGCCCCCCCCCCCTTTGTTGTTTTGCTCTACTCGTCACACTCTCCACACACCCTCCTCCTTTCTCCCTTCCCACACACACATGCACACACTGTTCTCCCACAACGTCGCCTGCCCAGCCTCCTGCTCACTCCGCTTCTTAGATACACACACACACACACACACCTCCTCCCCTCCCCTCTCCTAGCCATCTCTCTCCTGCAGCCATGGCAGATGACAATGCGATGTGTTTCCTCTCGACTCAAAGCTCAGTTTCAAGACGGACGCAAAACGATCCAAGGAGCCACCCGCTAATGGGGGCCGGATTGGACAAGAGGGCGGTGAGGATGGTGTGTGTGTGTTCGCTGTAACTGTACACTGCAATTCTTTAAGTGGCCTACACGTTTTAAAGTGCTTCACAGTGCCCTTCCTATTGGGTTCAGGCCCAACTATGGTGCGTGATGTCAATGCACAGAACAACCATGTCTCAACCAATGTAAAGGGGGCATGCTGATTGGCTAAGGATTGATAGTGTGTCATAAAGTGGGCGGTGACTGTTTAACCTGGCAAACACGGAGGGTTGGACTCAGTGGTTTGAGTAACCTGGGAGGGAGGGGGTGGGGGTGGAGCCCATACCCCCACACATTATCAGAGATGGCAAAAGTACATTCATCTTTCACTCAAGTAGAATACTTACTCCAGTTAAAGTGTTAAGTCTCGTGATAAGCACTGCTGTTGTTGCATCAGCAGTCAATAAACGGGACAAAGGAGGTCACGTATGGGACACAATGTAAGGAGTGAAAGTAAAAAGTTGTCAGAAAAATACTCAACGTACTGATAAGTCTACCAGAAAAGTCTACCTAAGTACAGTAACGAAGTAAACTATTTGTACTTTGTTACTTCCCATCTCTGCATATTATAACCTAGGGCCTACCTGATAAGTGTCAAATTCTCAGAAACACACAAGCGCGTACACACACACACACCTCTGTTTGCGGTGTATAATTTGCTCAACAGCCTATGGGTCAGATCATTGTGTGTGCGTGTGTGCGCGTGCGCGGCCGAAAACCATTCCTCAGCGCCGGTAATTGGACTTTCGGAGCGATTGGGGAACTTGATTGACCCCTAGTAATGGATTTGAGTGAATAATTATTTGTACTTCTGGTTGGAAGATGATCTGGAGGAGGGAAAGAGGGAGGGAAGGAGAGAGAGCCGGGTCCAGTGGCGTGACTCACCCTGGCAGCAAGGCGCTAACGCTGGCAGCTCTCAATTAACAGAATCCAGCTGCCTGGTCTCCCCACATGCTAAGGGAAAGACTGATCAGAGAGACACCGCAGTTATTGATGAGACCCTGGTATCTCTTATTTCGGGTCTCTTTCTGCAGCAAGGAGCAGCAATTTCTCTCTTTCTCTCTATGGAAATGTTTTTTGTTCAGTCCAGGTACTATGGTATGTTATTTTATTTTTTTGGAACAACCATAAACGCTTAACAGGCCAGGCCATGTTAATTACGCTCTTCAAAATGGCCACTCATTCTTCCCGAAAAACCTAATATTGTTTGGATTGTAATAGGGGTCAATGTATTGAAAGAACAAGACATGAGTTAGCGGTTTGCCCCTAAGAGTCTGACAGAGAGAAAGTGAGCGAAGGGGTACTAAATGTTCTCAGGCAGTGAAAAAGACATCAAAAGGCATCAATGAGGTCCTGGTATGGAAGCCTCCCTCTCCTCTCCCTCTCCTCTCACTCTCACTCTCCTTTCTCAGTCTCATCTTCCCCTCTCTTGCGAGACTGTGTTCCAGATAAGTAGTAGGAAGTGTGAAAAGCAGCCACCTCTTTCTCTCTCCTCTCTCCCTTTTCTTTTCTCTGTCTGTCTCTCTGTCTCTCTTTCAGTCTCTCTGTCTCTCTTTCTTTCAGTCTCTCTCTCTCTCTCTCTCTCTCTCTCAATATCTCTCAATGTCTCTCGGTGTCTGTGGTTTAAACCACCTCATTATCTTTAGCTGTTCATTCAGTCACTACATGTCTCGCTTTCCCGCTCTCTCCCTCCCTCCATCCCCTCCCCCACCCCACCCCTCCCCCACCCCTCCCTCCTCATCTCCTCCTCCCCTGCTCTCTTGCCAGGCTCTATTATCTCTGGCTGCCCAGTGGCCTGGCCAGGCTGGGCTCCCAGGGTCCCAGACAGGCCATGTTTTGACAGGCAGCACTGGGCCACACACTCTTCCCTGGCTACATGTGCAGGTTAGCCTGACATACCTGTCCACAGCTCTACTACTACCACACACACACACACGCACACACAGAATAACAATATAAACACAGTGGCTCATACACACACACACACCGGAGCACTGCTGTGTGTGAATAACAACGCCCAGCCACAGTCCCAGACTCAGCATAATTGAGCCATGAGAAGAAGCAGAAATAAAGTGGTACATCTTTTCTATTTTATCCCATTGTGTTTCCCGCCCCAGTCTCTATTTTAAAGGTCTTCCACGATGGTGGAATTAATGTGCTGCACTTAAAGGCCAGGCCACCAGTAAAAAGTGTTCTTGTCTTACACCCCACTCCCTGCTTTCCTTTTCGGTTGTGAGGAGAATCTTTGGACTGGATAGTGTCCGTTAACTACCGTTAAAGTCCACTCCCTCGCTCTCCCTTACCGGCCACAGTGTTTTTTTACGGTTATGACCATAGGGGGAGGGGAAGGGGGGGGTTGAGGTTAGCCAAACATGTGAGCCCATCCAAAACACCTCTAAATCTTACTGGTCACAGAGTATTTATCTCCATTTGTCTTTGATCCAATAAAGATGGAGACTGACTGACTGAAAGATTTGTGCTTTGTGTAGGTTACATATGCCCAAAAATCTTTCCAACCCAGTGTGCTACTGCATTCTTTTAAAGAAAATATCTTCTAAACTGGTGTTTTGTCTGGCTGAAGTGCTTGCCATTTGGCCTGCAGTGTTTGGGGCTACCTGCCATACATTCACACTTTGCCACACCTGAGCAAGATGGTAGCTCCCAGATAGTTGGTCACTGTTCGTGGTTGCCCTGGCATGTTCCTGGCATGGCCGTCTGATCCTGGGCCTTGCCCCACAAAGCTGGGTGTGCGACGGGGCACCGGCCCTGTCCGGGACTGTCATGCCACGGTTGACCTTTTAGGGACCTGCGCCAGGGCGCTGGACAAGTGGCGAGGGAGCGGGAGAGTTAAAGCAGGCAGATGGGCTGTGGGTTTGATGCCAAGCACACTGGACCACGCCGGACCACTGGCCCTGGCAAGTGTGTACCAGCCAGCCGGACACAGCGCACTCTCTCTGGCAGTTAGAGAAGGGCCAGGTGTCTCTTGCTGTGTGCAAGCAGGGAAGGGGAGGGGGGGGGGCATGTGTGTGTGTGTGTGTGTGGGGGGTTATACTGCGGTAGGCAGCATTTAACATGTCCAAATAAATCCCACAGTATGGCTTGCTCTGTGTGTGGGCACGTGCATATGCCTGTCATTTCCCATAGTGCACCTCTCAGCCAACCATGCAGTATGAACATTCGTCTTGGGCAGACCAAATAAATCAAGGGTGGTTTGTAAAAGACTTGTCGGCCTAATTGTTGTGATAGCCATTCCTTAAGGGCCTTTGGGGTGGGTCTATTGAAAGTGGTGCCCAGAAGTGTATGCACTCCCACATACTATGTCCCTGGGAACTGACTGAGCTTGTGTGTGGTCAAGGGTCCACATAATGATATCTACTGACACCTGGAATCGTTATATTCAGGATCTGTGTTGTGGATCGATGCAGTATTATAATTCTGTATTACATAATACAGAATAATTTACATAATTACAGAGTATTTAAACTTAATGTACTGCTTACTTAGTGTCCTACTTTCCAAGTATATTGCATCTTTACTAAGAAACGTATGAAGTGAAATTAATTCATTCATTTTCTATGTTGACGTTAAAATGTTGAGCCTACTGGCAATACGAATTGTATTGTTCTGTGTATACGTGGCATGTTTATACCACATATAGTCATATGACAAACTACCTTGAACTTGAATCTTTATCTGTTATTCTGTAAGGGCTACAGTATTTCAATATCTCCAATGATTCCCTAAAAGAATAATGCCCTTAAACAAAATAACAGCATTTAGAAATGAAGGTGATTTCTCGAAAAGCAGGCAATTTCTCTGTCAGCACATCAAAACCCCAAAGCCAGGGTCCTCTCCCTTTCCCACAGCTACAAAGAGGAAGGCCTTGGTATTTACATATAAAAGAATGCTAAAGTCCTTCAAAGAATCCATATTTATGGCTATCTGGGTTGAGACAGGGGAGATAATGGAAATGGAAAGAGCACAGTGTGAAAAGGCTATTCTGCCCTCCGTTTGTCTCTCCACCAATGAGGGTTAAATGACTATCTGGGCACCTTGGCAACCATCGCTGTGCGCCTTCTCCTGAAGTCGGGGCTGAACTGGGTGAACTGTACTGCCTGCCAAGGTGCTGAGTAAATGTTCGTTAGCATTGCCACCTCTATTTCACTGAGCTAAAATGATTATAATTATATAATGATTATATACAATCAATTATAATATATTATAATTCATATATTGACGTTCGTAAATATATGAATGTATAATATACATGCAGACCTAGAAGATTACAATCCATTCATTTGAATCAGGTGTGTTCAGCAGGGAAACTTTATTTATTTATTAGGAATCTAATAAAACATACAGCACAGTATGAGGACCAGGGTTGAAGACTACTAGTTTAAACGATCTGTCAAGCTCAAGAGTTAAGGTGAACAAGGTGGCACCAGGTGGCGCTGAAATAGACGTGTGTACATCACATTCACATGAAAGAGATAACTCTCATCTCAGAGAGAGAGAGAAGTAATGCAATGCTGATGTACACGCACGTGCCATGCTAATAAATACAAGGATAACAAGGGTATAGATGTAGACTACGTGCTCTCAGATTTGATGGAAAGGCTCCTTTAGGAGGGCCTAAGAGTCAGCCAAACACAGCTTTGTGAAATGAGGAAATATGCATCTCGCTTTCAACCAACCACACAGAATCGACAGAAAAGAAAGACAAAACAGACATCTGGATGAATGTGATCAACGCTAATTTGTTTGACCCACTCTCCCTTCAAATGAGAATTGATGGCGGGATTCCAAACGTCCTGATTGGGAGACAGATGAGTGTACGGTGGCTTAATTGATCGAAGACAGGAATTCAGTTAGGCTAATTGAATCGCATTGTGAAAATCATTAAAAGCCCAAGTACATGGGATCATTTATTTAGTGAAGTAGCCAGGATGTAATCAGCCCATACTAATTATTTTAAAGCTCCCTGTTGTGGCTCCTATTGTCAAATGTATGTATACATGTATTTGTAGCAGATACTTTCATGCAAGTGCAGCAGACAACCAAAGACTAGAAGAACGTATTTTAGTGTTCCGTCAGTGTTCCAATTCGACATCATAATATCTGATGTACAACATCAAATCTCCTCCCGTCCCTGGATTGCAGCAGTTTAGCAGTTCTCAGGCACATTGCGTAAGCGGCGCTTAGTTCAGGCAGGAAACTCAACACACCTGGTCCTCTCCTGGTTGATGATCGAACGTGTCCGTCTCTGCCCCTGTGTCCGAGCGTGTTCAGATGGGGGTGCAGGGCTCTTGATGCAGGAGTTTCGGTCATCATCTCTGTGCTGTAGTGCCCATCACTGAACACTCCCTCTGGTGCACATACAGTCAACATTAGGGGCATCCAAGTAAATACATTTCAGTTAGAGTGATTCAGATGATGCAATGAGGAGGATGAGAACATGGGAAATTCTGATCGATTCATTGCTGTCAGTGAATGCCTGGCTTCTCCGCATCAGAGAGTGGCAAACCTAGAGCAATACAGTGCTAAAATGGTACACCGCTCATTACAATATTAAGCTAAATTAAAGATTTGTCATGGGAATATAATAATGGCCTCTGTGTACAAAAAACACGACTCAGTGTTTGACTTGAGCTGACAATGAGGCTAGAACTATATACTGTTAAATTCTACGTGAAAACATTACTACTAGTTGGTTAGATGAACATGTTTATGAGCTGCTGTTACACTGAACCTGAATGTTGACAGCTTGCCACGCTGCCTTGTGGGCACAGATCTGCTCCAACGTGGCGACGTACCAAGGCAATGCATTACTTTAGGCAGGAAATGGACCCTGTGCAACTGACCCTAAACTTGAACTTGCCACGCTTAATTTCCATCCCCATTCCACAGAACCGACAGGGAGCTGAAGCAACAACGCTAAAACATCCTATTTTAACATCCAATTAACATAAGTTGGAAGGAAGATTTGATTGCAGCAGCATGTTGAACCTGTGCAGGTACATGTGCTGCAGGTCATCTGTGAGGCCTGCGTTAGCTCTCCAAGTACCAGCTTTTCCCCACCTTCTTGGGAGATCAGGTTTACTGTACTACACTTCTCTATGTAGACAATATATCTTATTAACATTATGGTAGATCAATATCACAGATGCCTTGTGCTACACAAGGATCAGATCAATTCTGGAAAACTGGAATGCTTGATCTTATTTTAATGAATGGTGTACAGGGAACTTGATATGTTAACAATGTTAACAAAGACACATTAAACCTGAATACCAGAGTGAAGGTTATAACGTGAGCAAACCCAGGGATACGCAAATGTTCCTTGTGACAGACATTTTTGCTTAATGTCAAATTAGGCATGAAAGGCAATGTTCACGCCATTGTGTAATGACTCACAACAGCTATCCATAGAAACACAGTAACCTAGGGATGGTCGTAGTCTTCTAATGCCATGGTAACAGTCTAGCCTAACAATAGGGGATTTACAGTAGAGTGTGTAATATTCGTTTCAATGGATCTCTTTGCAGAGTGGTATGATTGGTCCCCCCCCACACACACTTTTTAACATGGGTTTCACAACCCCCTTCTATTCTTTATAGCATGCAAACTGTGTGTGTGATTGCATGAATGTGTGTATGTATCTTACCCAGTGAAACTGAGGCACAAGCCTGTGTACACATGATCTCCCCCTCGCCCCCACCCTCCCCTGCCGACTCAGGCTGCCCCAAGTCTGGACACGCCAGGCCCCAATGCCTTGTGGGTAATCCCCCTTCCTCAGTGGTGCCCCCCATGGTGCTCTCTGAATCAGATTGTCGTTGAACCCCACAGAGTGATGTCTCACCCGGGGATTGGGAGCTGGGGCTGCCAGAGGGGGGTGGGGGTGGCGGGGGGGGCTCCTAGTGACACATGCACCCCAGCTCAGGCGCCAGTGGGCAAGCGTGTAAATACTCGCCCCTGCCTGCGCCGATCCAAAATGGTCTAATGAGTGAGACACCGCATGAGGCTGTGGATCATCCACGGAAATATCCCAAATTTGCTTTATACACCCAATGTTGACGTTTAAGAAATGGAAGACTTTAAATATTTTAATTGTTATATGAAGTATATACATTTACTAATGTGTACATAGTTTACTTATACTGTAATACTGTACCATTGTTCTCCGTAAGATAAAACAATCTCCCACATCAAGTAAAAATGAATGTGTATCACACAGCATATGTGGATGGAAAAATAAACGAATAATAATCTATTTCTACCCTAAAACAAACTGTTTTTTCCCCCCACAGATTGACAGGCTGCTTCAACAAAGCATCGCTCCTGCTCTGTACCAAATTGATTCCAGAGATTCTTTCCTCAGCCCTTGTGGCCCTCATCTCTCCCACTCCACAACCACAGTCTCCCAGTGGCAGACCTTGTGTATGGGTCTGGTGTTTTTGTTTTCTTTGCTGAGAGCAGACGGAGGGTGGGGGGGGGGGGGGCTGTATGTCTTCACTTAAAGTCTCTGTGTCCTTGCATGCTAAAGCCGACCGCAAACAGAGGGTAAGAGTAGGGAGCCTGGGAAGGATTGTTGCTGGGAGGGGGAGCGTGACTGGTAGAGGGAAGGAGAGAGAGATGAAAGTATGTTGAGAGAAAGAGAGAGATAAATAATGGAAAAAGAGGAATAGGGGAAAGAACTACACATGATGTGCGAAGAGAAAGACTAACAGACAAGTCGCAAGCAAAAACTGAGACCAAGGGTGAGATGGAGAGAAAACATAGATGAAACAGAAAAAGACTAAGAGCAAGAGAGGAGAAGACATTTTAAAAAAGCAGAGTGAGATACAGAAAGAGAGAGAATGAGAGAGAGAGGAGCCAGGCAGCTGGGAGCTCCTGCAGACATGCACTTCTGTCTAAGCAGCTTTCCTCTCAGGGCGGGGTCACGCCAGGTCATGGCAGGATTACACTTTTGGCAAACAAGAGGGAGCTCCTCTCGCAAAGCCGCCCGCGACTCCCCCATGACTGCCACCAGCTGTAATAAAGCCAAGGCGGCCTGAACCTACAAACAAAAAGCTAACACGCTATCGATCACCCCGGCCAACTTTGGCGAGGAGGTGTCGATAGGTCGCTGCTGTGCAGACAGCTCGCGCTGGGGGTGAAGGGCTATTATTGTGATGAGGTTTCGAAAAATCACCAAAAAACTCCTGGAATATTTTTACACAATGCTCCATTCTGGACAATTGGTCATTAATTTGGTCAATGCGAGGGTTAAAGTTAGAATCCATAAATTTTTATGAATATCTTTACTATCGTAGCCTAGATCCCAACAACAAAATTCAAAACAAGCCCTTCCATCAATATCCATGTCACAGTGCTGGAAGTGTGTGTATGTGTACACTAGTGTGTGTGTGTGTGTATACAAGTGTGTGCACAGGTTCATCTCCACTTCCTAATCAACACTTCCACTTGTAGGGAGGTCAGTTGTGCAGGAGAGTGGTGCCCCGAGCGCTGCTTTCAACTTAATTAAGCAGCTTTAAACACAGCGGAGAAGATTCATTAAGACTGAGAAGGAGGTGAATGGCCAGAACGCAAACATGGCTGTGCCTGGGAGGAAGAAGAGGACGACGACTCTTTCTGGAGATCGCTGTTGAAACCGCAAATAGGTCAATATCGGGGCCATGGGGATCTACGGGTTATTTGATGTTTGGATTTGGTTGAATCTCTCCAAAAGCTTTTTTCATCAACCATACGTTTTCGATGTATCTTTAAAGTGGTGGATAATATTTAAGGCATGTACAGTACATCTGTGAAAGCATGGATTAAAATGTCACTGACTTAGGTCAGAAGCTTGCAAATTCGATGGAGATTTAGAGCTGCTAAGGGAAGCCCTTTGAGTTGATATTATGCATGTGATTCTGCATGCAGTAGCAGTTATTTAGGTCCAGCCAAAGATGGTGTACTGCAATGAAAACTAAAGAAAGGAGAGAGCGAGACAGAGCGAGAGGGTTAGGAGAAGATGTGACCCTGTTTTGATTCTCTCTGTGCATGTGAAAACAACCCTAATGGTGAGTGCGTGCGTGTGCTGTATGTGAGGATGAGAAACAGTGAGTGTGTGTGTGAGGATGAGAAACAGTGAGTGTGTGTGTGTGTGTGAGGATGAGAAACAGTGAGTGTGTGTGTGTGTGTGAGGATGAGAAACAGTGAGTGTGTGTGTGTGTGTGTGTGAGGATGAGAAACAGTGAGTGTGTGTGTGTGTGTGAGGATGAGAAACAGTGAGTGTGTGTGTGTGTGAGGATGCAGCCTGTCTCCCTCTGGTGCTAGTGCAAGACAGGGCCCTTTAAAGGAGAACTCTGGACCAAGGTGTTCTATAGCTGGAGGCCTAACAGTGATAAATGAGTCCCTTAATGTCTGCAAACACTTTATCTCTGCTTCATCTGTTTTCATTAGGCAGCACCAACCTTTGGCTGGGCGGGAACGTGCTACTGCTGCTGCTGCAACTACGCAGAGAGAAAAGATGCTTCCCACATTGGAAATCCACATCTGTTTCTCATTGAAACACCTAAGAGTTGTTATATTATTGTTATTGTCCTTATCGTTTCAGAATAAGGACTCTTCATCCTCCTCTCACATGGTTTTGTTCAGCCATATTTTTATGTTGTGATTGCAAAGCAGACCATCTCTTGATCCTGGGGAAAATTGGTAGTGGTAGCTTCGGATTGTTTATGATTTAAACTTTGAGTGTCAGGATTCTTCTGAGATTCTTCTGAGACCCGGAAAGAAGAGAACTTTCAGTGGAACATTTTCAACTTGTGAAAGCCAACAGAAGCAATGTGACGCAAATAAATAGCAAGGTTAAAAATAAAACATCACACCCACGGTAATATCTGATGTAAGCTTTACTTTCAAATCCTGTTACATTTAGAACTGGCAATTTGAACATAAAATAATGCCAAACAAAGAAAAAAAATATACAAAAAAAACAAAAAAGGTACAAATGGTCTATTTACCAGTTATCGTCACAAACAACCCTGTACAGCCTTAACAATGGAGTAATAAAAAGCTTTATACAGCACATACCATTTTTACTGAGTGCCAAAAGATTAACGAAAAACGAAATGAAAGACAGTTGAGCCTTGTCGAGTCATAAAAATACAACCAAACTTAAAGCTAACAGATTGTAGATCGTGCAGTTCGATCCTAACAACTAAATGCAACCCAAAAAAAGTTAGTTTTGAGATTAGAGAAGCACAGAGAACTAGAGAAAGAGAAGAGCAAATGTCATGCATACTCCGAAGTGCTGAAAAGGTAGTCACGCGGTTAACATTAAAAGTCACTGTGTGCTGCTTACAATTATGCAAAAATAATAATAAAACGTAGAAATAAGTGCTTAGAAATACTGGTTTTCCGAACTAAGATCAGAGCCCTGTTGCCTTTTGCCATCTAACTAGGAGATAGGGGAGCCTAGGGAAACGGCAGCCATTCCAGATGGTGTCATATGTAGTATTAAAAGGCAGGACAGACTGAGCAGTGTCTTCACTGTTCTTAGATTTCTTCTACTTCTCTCCGTTTCCTTGAGGCTTGGACACTGAAAACCAGTCAGACTCATTCTCAAAAGTCGGTCCCCTTCCACCAAGTGGCACTATAGTATAAAAGATTATGCAGATAGTAGAGGGTGCTGTCTGACTGGGGTTGGGGGGGGGGTTGGGTGACAAGGGCTCCATTAACTCCTATGATGCAGCAACTGGCACAGCATGCCTGACAACATTGACACAGCAAAATGAACTGAGGAAAATCATTACAGGGGCAGGAGGGGGTACTTTAAAACCATTACCCTACAGGAAGTGACGGATTGAATCCTAACATCACATCCTGTTCTAAGCTTTATTTTGGTCTTGACAATGCGTGTTCTCTGTTCAACTGCCATTTATTGTATTAATTTTGTATAAAAACAAAGAAATAAACACAATAACAAATTATTAGAAAATAATACGTACAACAAACAAACAAAAAATGAATAATAATAATAATAATAATCCCTTTACAAATAATAAACCATTTTGGCTTAAAGACCACTTAGTCAATTATGGGTAACATGGAAATAAAATTAAAATAAAGCCTTGCCTGTACTAATGTACACTGTCGTGGTGTCATGGGTACTCTCCTTCTCAATTTTTCCATTTGTATGGATAAATACATATTTCTCATATTCAAAAGTGCCACAATGTGCAAAATTGGCTTTTCACAATTTAGCCTGGGCCCTGTGGTACCCAGGGGGGAGATCTTGACCTCTGCATTCTAATTCATGCAATTTGTATTTCATCTGTGTTCTCCAATTTTGCGGAGGAAGACCTCTGTAAAACCATAAATGTCTACAAACTAAAAAGGTCAAGGGGTTTGATTCAGCTACATTCCAAACCATCTCAAAAAGAGAACGATACAGCTGATTTCATCTCATGGGTTTAGTTTGCGCTGTCAGTGAAGGATAGGTCTTAAGTGCTTTTGGTTTGAAATGTGTCTAATATAAGTGCAATTAAAAGTCCAACGATACAGAAAGAAGGGGGGTTGGGGGGGGAACGGAGTACCATGTCTGCCCGCTTTACAGAAACTACGGCACAGAACAATCCTTAACAAGAGCAATGGCCGCTTCTTAATTGCACCAACAGGAGCCTTTTATCCTTAATTTACAATGGGTTCATAATGGATGTTAGTAGAAAATTCTCCACCTACGATCAAAAGGCTCAGTAAAAAAAGAAAACATACAAGAAACAAAAAAACAACGCTAAACACAGAAGGCCACCGACACGCCTCTCGTTCTCTTTATCGGCACAGAACGCTGCCCCTGCTACACCTCTGTAGAACTCTCTCATCAGATACATCAACGGAAAAACATACATTCATTCAAGTCATTTTGGAACAGTTTCGTTTCTATTTGTCGTATCTTTTTTTTTTTTTTTTTCGTTTCACAAAAATTACAAAAAAGCCCCAAAAGCACCATTGAATCGGTCTGTTGTGACCGGAGGCTGTGGGCCGGTTAGGCCCAGGGAGCCCCGGTCACCTCCACAAAACTGTTTACTCATATTTTCTCATCTAAGTATAGGTGCGTCTACATAGCCAGGACTGATACCCACTGGATCTCAGGGTTGGGCTGGCCCATGGTCTTCTTCTGGTGTGAGTTAAGGAAGCTGAATAGCATCCGCCACATTGACCTGGAATATAAGACTGATTACATACTATGGCTGTAGAACCAGCTTGTCTGTTTTGATGGTTAGGTGGAATTTTAGAACATGTTTGGGCAACATATGCTTGGAGATAGGGCTCGGGAGTCGGAGTTGAGGCCTGATTGGTGGTTAAGGAGTGACAGCTGTTCTAATTGGCCATTGGGCCAAGAGAATGAAACGTATGACATTGACTGAAAAATCCATGCTGGGCTACCACAACAACCGTTGCCTGAGACAAAGGTGATATCAGTCAGCATTTCTGCATTATTCAAAACCAACAGAGGTCAAAGCGGAGAGAAGGGGGGAAAGGCTACAAAACTATGTACATGTTTGATAAATAATTAAGTGCGTGGTTTGAGGCGTTGCTTTGGAAACAAGCTTTTTCCCCCAAAACAAAAGCGCTCCGTTTCATTGGTTCTGTCCAGGGGTCATATCGCTAACACTTCTGGGTAATTCATATCTGCTCCCCTGAAATGACGTCAAAGCTAGCGGAAACACAGAGGCAGGCATGCTATTCTGATGCGTAGCATAAAAGACAAAAATGCACTAAAATGTAGCACTTGCAAGTTCTGTTTCTTTACACATTTTATCTCGGCAAACAACCGAGTCAAACTGAAACGTAAAAAAAAAAAGAAAAAAAAAGGGGTACGTTTCTGATAATGCAGTTGGGTCCAGGTCAGGTCATTCAAAATTCCAAAAAACAGGAAAAAAAACTGTATTAATTATTCAATCGATATAGGAGATAAGAAAAGCAGCTTTTTGATATAAATGCATTTGAGCACATACAGCCTTTTTCTCTCATAAATGTCCCCCCCCCCACTGTCTACAATAACAACCATAGAGTCTGTCTGGTCCAGCTTATTTTGCTGGTCTGATTGGAAAGTTTCTCCCATTGCAGTGGATTAAGGATCATTCACACCACTGTCCATTAAGAGAGGGCCGAAGAGAGCGGAGGAGAAACAGGAGGAGAGAGCAGAGAGGGCGGTCGAGGTCACATGGTCTTGAGCCTCTCCGTTAGTCCCAGGTAGGCCAGGAAGGAGTGTTTGAGTGAGGCGGGCGAGAGGGCGGGCGAGGAGGAGAGGAAGGACGAGGCTCCGGTGGACTTCTGCAGTCTGGAGAGGGGCAAGTGCTGGGAGGAAGAAGAGGAGGAGGGCGGGGGGTGGAATGTGAAACGGCGTTGGGAAAAGAGGGTGGTGAGGGGGATCAGGTGAGCCCGCTCGCAGTTCCTGTACTCCTCGAAGACGCGGCGGGAGGAAGGGAAGAAGAGGGAGAGGCCGCCGCTGGGGCCGCCCCCGCCTCCGTTGGTGTTGGCCGGGTAGTGCTGGGAGGCCGGGGGCGGGACTTCTTGGTGGGCGGACCTCCCCAGGGTGAATGACAGGGCGACGGACTGCAGGGCCTGGGAGGCGGTCAGGCTCATCATGGGGCTGCTGCTGCCGCTACCCCCGCTGCTCCCGCCCCCAGCCCCGCTCCCCAGGAGGAAGTGCTCCTGGACCCGCCCCGCGGAGGACCCCTGGGGCGAGGAGGACCTGCCCCCCAGCTGGGCACGCAGGAGCAGCTGTTCAACCTCCTCCTCCGCCGCCTCCTCCTCGTCCTCTTCGCCCCCCCCTCCTCCTCCTCCCGCCCCCGCCCCTCCTCCCCCCACTCCCCCCCCTCCCCCCGCCTGGTGTTTCTTGAGGTGGCGGCTGAAGACGAAAGGGTGCGTGGTGGCGAAGGGGCACTCGGGGCAGCCGTAGGTCTGGCGCGGCGCATGCTTCAGCTTCTTGTGCAGGTTGAGGTTGTCCTTGCGCTTGCAGCTGTAGCTGCAGCGGTCGCAGTGGAAGGGCCGCTCGCCCGTGTGCACGCGCACGTGCTCGATCAGCTTGTTGGCCGTCTTGGACAGGTAGCCGCACTGCTCGCACTTGTAGTGGTTGCCCAGGCGATGGCCGCGCACGTGCGCCTCCAGCGACGACTGGTCGGGCCGCAGCGCCTGGCAGATGCGGCACCTGTACTCCATCTTGTAGTGCGTCTTCAGGTGGCACTCCATGGCCGCCGGCCGATTGGTGGAGTAGATGCAGAAGGGGCACCTGGGTAACGACGTAGAGGGGGGTGAACATGAGAAGGGGGCGGGGCAGTGGGAGGGACATGGATACACAAACAAACAGCACCAAGGGGTGGTTTAGTCACACACACACAAACACACACACACAAACAAACACAAACACACGTTCAAGAAGCCAAAATTCACAAGTTGCACTGAAACACACAGGGATGAAGACAGGGGAGGAGAGAGAGATGTGTGGGTGTATGCAAGCTGTCTTAAGTTTCAATTCTAACCTTGAGGGGGGGAGATGGTTGTGTTTGGGTGTGTTCAGTTTTAATATTGTGTATCCATGTGTGTGTGTGTGGGGAGGGGAGGGTGGGATGGTGGTGGGTGTGTGAAAATGGTGTGGGTGTGTGTGTATGCGTGCGTTGGTAGACAGGTTGCAGGAAGAAAAAACAGGAGATTTGGATGAAGAGAAATGAAGAAATGAGTGGCACTTACATTTAAATAGCACCATTCATCTGCTCAGGGCCCCAAAGCGCTTCACAAACCCTGCAGGACAAAATCACCTCAGAAAACCTCGCATGGTCACAGCCCTCTCCCTCTCTGTTTAGGTACTGTTTTTTCATCTTTCTCTCTCTTTACACACATATATGTATCTTTCTCCCTCCCCCTCTTCCTCACTCTCTGGGTCTAAACACCCACTTTCTCTCTTGACTTCATGCTCCGGTGAGCACACTCTCCACACCACACGAGAGGACACACTGATAAAGAGGTGTGCTCTTGACCTGAGCTAGCGGGTCAGACATGTTTAGACTAGTCGTGTCCGATCCTCCTGTTACATCGAATAACCACCGCTGACCTCTCATAGAACACCGATAGCTAATTAGACCCTTATTTTACTGCCCTCTGCCGTCTGTTATACGTTCAATACACACGCACACTCCTGGACTAGCATGTCAGAGATGGACGTAAAGGATTGGCCTCTTTCACTGGAACGTGTGGACATCACGGCCGGCGGGATAACTATGTGTGGGTTGTGGTGACGGTCATGGTGGAGAAGGTGTTTGTTCTGGTATCGCAAGTTCTGAGTTTAGTCCTGTTCTTTCCCTGCTAAAAGAGATGACAAGAAAAGCAAGGCCGCGGAACAGGATGCGACTACGCCTGTCTGCCTTCTCACAACTTGAGTCTTAGTTCTACCCAAGACAGAAGAAGACGACAGCTTGTGTCACTGTTGAATTGTTCATCTTTCCTTGCCCTTTGTCTGCAATAGTAAATGTACAAGGAGGCTTTGAACAAAACTGTCAACACTCAACTACAAAACGCTACTTTGAAAGGCCTGCACATTGTACAGAACTTGATCTTGATATTTCTGTTATCTACCAGGCTCAAATCTGGCACCACAGCATGTGACCATCTGTAATAGTGTGAAGGTGCTAAGGCTGCAACTGAATGCACACATTTCCACACGGTGACCGCTAAACATTGTACACTACACACTGTAAGCAACACACTATCAGATAATGTACACGCTCTTAGCTAGAGACTTGAAAGCTACACTGAAACACACACACAACCTTGTGTCCCTCGGTTTATGTACGAGATCATGGTTTGTTGTAGCTTACTGGTAGCTATCTGCATGCACAGATTGTGTTGTCATGGTAAAGAACTTGGACAGCGTACAAATAAATTACAAATTAAAAGACAGAAGAAATGACAGTGGCTGCTGTGAAACTTGAGATGGACTATGAGAAATGTTAACTTCCTGCTGCTTGTCTGTATCTGTTTGCTTCCACATCTGACAGTATCTGAGTGACTTTATAAAAAATAATTTACTCTGAAAGTACAGTAAATACCAGAAGACATAGAAATGCTACACATAAAAAAAAGAAAACGAGAACTGAATAACATTTCGTGAAATACATTATTATGTCAGTCACCACAGACTAATCAAGTCGTCGTGTGTCTTGTGTGTTGCACTAGACAATGTGTCCTGGCAGTGACACTGGAGAGAGCAGATGGGCCTATCGTTGTCTTGGCTAGGCTGTGAGTGTACATGTAACACAGTACTTCAGAGGCTCCTCCAGTATTGGGGTGTGGAGCAGGAGGGGGGATGAGGGTTAGCCAGTTAGCTATGTGAAGCTGTGGGAACCATGCTAATGCTTATTGGGTGTGAGTGGGAATGAGGCTAATGCTAAAAGTTGCTGTGTGCGTGCTAAAAGCTAAATGGGTGCGTTTGTCTGCGAATGCCTGCATGTTTGTCAGTGTTTATGTGCGTGGGTGGATGTAAACCGCTTTGAGTGTGGGTGTACACACACACACACTTTCCACTGTGTGCCCTTACATGCATCACCTTAAAACTGTGAGTAACTGTGTGCGTACAGCATGCGCTTCTCTGATCATATGCTCCTTTAAGAGTCATTTAAGTGTGCAGGGATGTACTTTTGTGCAATGTGCCCCAATGCGTGCATGTACTATGCATGTGTACAGCGCTCAACTTGAACGCCTGCCATGACCTGAAATTCACGTGCGGTGCACCTTGGTGTGTTCGTGTGACGTCACGGAGGAGGACAGGGAATGGTGGGTGAGGATGAGGGGTCGGATGGGGGGTGGGGGGGGGTGGGGTTGAGGGAGGGATGGACGGAGTAGGAACCTCTGTCTGTACTTGCTTTCCTTACTTGAGTCCTCCGCTGGGGACGGTGTGACACTTCTTGTGCTCCAGCAGCTGCTCGGGCGTCTTCATGAACTTGTGGCACACGTCACACTCGAACATGCGCGTGATCAGGTGGATCTGCAGGTGCCGCTCGTACATGGTCCGCGTCTTGCACACAAAGTTGCAGAACACGCACTCGAAGCCTGCCGGGGAAGGAGGTGGGAAAGGGAGAGGAGAGAGAGACAAAAGGAGAGGGAGGGAGGGAGGGAGGGAGGGAGGAGAATGAGATGAGTGGACACTGAGCATGATTGTAGTGGCTGGTTAAGTGGAGACTTTATGGTCCCAGTTTGTCTCCAAGGGCCAATTCGGCAGAACAGCTGGAAGTCAGTAAAGTAAATACTGCTGATAGATAATGGTAGATATGGATAGACCAACAGTGTAATGCCAAAACTGTATGGAAGAAAATATAGACATAAAGCTACATTTGTATAAAGAATATCAAGCCAACGTGAGTTGAGGATCTTGAATGTATTTATGGAATTCACCAAAACCCTTCTCCAAGTCCAGCTCTTTTTACTTTGAACATTTCCCAGGATTCCTTGCCTTTTTCAGACTTTTCTTCGTTTCCTGATCCCGAGTGGCTGCTGGAGCTGGATTGGCTGCCTGCGGAGGGAGGCGGTGCCAGCAAGTTCTTGAGTTCCTCGTTGCCGTGGGCAACGTCTCCGCCCTCTGAGCTGTTGAGCGAATCGCTGAGGGCCGAGAGAGAGGAGGAGGTGCTCTTCGTCTCACTCAGGGGGCTTCGTGAATTCAGACCTGAGGAGAGAGAGCGAGAAGGCGAGAGAGAGAGAGAGCGAGAAGGAGAGAGAGAGAGTGAAAAGGAGAGAGAGAAAGGGGGGAGAAAGAGAGAGAGTGAGAGAGACGAAGAGAAAGAGAGATGAGAGGATTGTGATAAGTCCAACTCAGAGGTAAATCCTCCCACTGTGCACACACTTAATCGTCAACCTCAACAGTTCACATCCATGTCCGGAAGGTTTCCTGCCAATAATCCTCATCACCTCATTTCCCTAATAGGCCGAGCCTACAACAAAAAGGTACAATGGTAATCAAACTGAAATGCACGGCAATCACTTTGATGCAGTATGCCACACGCTGCTTCTCTCAGTCCTTACACACAGACACGCACACACACCCCAACGCGTACACAGACAGACACGCACACACACCCCAACGCGTACACAGACAGACACGCACACACACCCCAACGCGTACACACACAGACACGCACACACACCCCAACGCGTACACAGACAGACACGCACACAGACGCACATACACACTAGGATCCTCAGGCAGCATCGGCTGCAGTGCCATGTCCTCCTTGCTGCCAGCCCAATCACGAGCCAGCGTGCTTTTTTTAAAATTTTATCGATCTCCCCCCCTCTCTGCCTGCACTTCACCGGGATGGAGAGGGAGAGTGTTAAAGGGACGAGGTAGAGGGGGGGGGGGGGCGGGTCACGGCCAAGGAAACCAAGATGGGGGGAGCATCTCAGGGCACGGCTCAACAAAGGGCAGGAGGGGGTGGATGAGGAAGAGAGAGCAAAAGAGAGATGGAGGAGGGGGGGGGGGTGCTAGATGCGGCTGGTGAAATGGCTGACAAGCTAACCTCACCCAGCCTTTCAGTATGTGCACAAGGCACACACTGCATGTTCTGAGGAGCTGTAAGCAGTATAGTATCCACGCCCGCTCTAAACCTTGACCTGGCGACCACCCTTATTCAGCAGTCCATTTACAGCAGGAGCCGACCGGAGACTAAAAAGGAACTCTCATCTTTTCCTCTCTCTCTCTCTCTTTAGGAGACAGAACCTGATCGCCTTCAAGGACCCGCGTTGCGTTCAAGCGTCGGTCCGTCCGCCCCCGATCCCCTCTTAAAGCCATTACCCTGACGCACATCTTCTTCAGGTCTGGCACGACCAAAGCCAGCTTCGCTATCTGTTCTGACTTTAAAGCGTGTTGAACACCTTGATCCAAACCTCTCTCCCCGTGCTCAGCTACCGACATGAGAATCTCAAATGCATTTCTTCACCCTCCAATTTGGCCCATAATTCCGACCTATTGTCTTTAGCATTCAGAACAAGTCTACAGTTAGTCCCCCTGATAGTGAGCTAGCGAGGCTATGGGTAGACGCTAACACAAACTGCATGTCTGTCTCAACCTGTTAGCCTGTTAGCCAGCCCACCCCCCTGCAGTGGGAGGGGCAACAGACTGACCCCTCGCCCATGTGGCGGACACAAGTCTTCACAGGGGGGGCGGCCTGAGCCACGTCACCTGCTGGGCTCAGCCATTTCCTGTCTAGGAAATGGCTGAGGAGGAGGGCTGCCTTCGGTTCGTGAAACACAGCAGCTGACAAATAATTTGCCTTTTCCAGCCTGGCTCAGCCCCTGTGTGTGTGTGTGTGTGTGTGTGTGTGTGTGCTCTAAAGGGGTGGCCATCTTGTCTAGAGGGTGAACCGAGATGATGAGACTGGGCAGTGGAGTCACTATGTAAACTCTGGTTGTCTCTGAAGGACCCAGGACCTATTGATTTTTCTCCTCAGGCATGATAAGGGCCAGCCCTCTTAGATAAACAAGGCCACTGCGGACTCCGTGAGGACCCCTCAGCTGTCCTTTCCGGACCATCCCACACAAACACACTCAACACGCACACACACACAGGTGAGGAAGAAGGGCAGGCTTTTTCTGCGATAAACTACACAAAAGCAGGATCGGTCAAAAGCAACAACAACAATATCGACCAGCGGACAAAGGTGCAGGCCTTGAGAATGTGGACTGCATTTTGAACTGTATACATATACCTTATTGAGTCTAAGAACACAACTCATAAAAGATGGACAAAAACTCAAAACAAAAAAGCAGCAATATTCTCTATTGGGTTCAGGGTCTTTCTTTGAAAGTCTCCATGAAGGACAGAGAGGGAAAGGGTGGAAGACACAGGAGATTATAGTTGTGTTTTGTGAGAAAGGAGAGTACGGTACTCTCCTTAGAAGGAATTTAATTTTTTACGAGATCACTTTACTTCCTCTTCACACAACTTGTCTGTAAACAACATTTTGGACTCTCAAAGGTCAACAAGAGGCAAAACTGTAGTCCGACTCAAGCACTCCCACAAAAACGTCAAAGGCTTATTCATAGGACCTTTCATCCACGCCAAACAGAGCTAACCAAATGCTGAAAACCGACTAACTCCTGACCTTCACTCGACCCCACAAAAGCCTCTGACCTCCAACCCCGGCGGTGACCAACCTGCGTGGCCGGCGCTGACATGGGTCTTCATCTCGGCCTCCTCGGCGCAGACGTAGTCGCAGACACTGCAGCAGAGAGAGAACATCCACTGCTCCTTGTCCACGTGGAGCGACATGTGGCTGACGAACTGAGCGTTCAGCTCCGTCTGGAAGCCACACACATGACAGCTGGAGAGGGAAGAGGAGAGGGGAGGAGGAGGAGAGAGGAGAGGGGAGGAGGAGGAGAGAGGAGAGGAGGAGGAGAGAGGAGAGGGAGAGGGGAGGAGGAGAGAGGAGAGGGAGAGAGAGGAGAGGGGAGGAGGAGAGAGGAGAGGAGGAGAGAGGAGAGGAGGAGGAGGAGGAGGAGGAGGAGGAGGAGGAGGAGGAGGAGGAGGAGGAGGAGGAGGAGGAGGAGGAGGAGGAGAGGGAGAGGGAGAGGGAGAGGGGAGGAGGAGAGGGAGAGGGAGAGGGAAGGAGGAGAGAGGAGAGGGAGAGGGGAGGAGGAGAGGAGAGGGAGAGGAGGAGGAGGAGGAGAGAGGAGAGGGGAGGAGGAGGAGAGGGGAGGAGAGAGGAGAGGGGAGGAGGAGGAGAGAGGAGAGGGGAGGAGGAGAGGGGAGGAGGAGAGGGGAGGAGGAGAGAGGGTAAAGGAAAGAGGAGAAAGGGAGAGGGGAGGAGGAGGAGAGAGGGTAGAAGAAGAGAGGAGAGGGAGAGGGGAGGAGGAGGGTAGAAGAAGAGAGGAGAAAGGGAGAGGGGAGGAGAGAGGGTCGAAGAAGAGAGGAGAGGGAGAGGGGAGGAGAAGAGAGGATATCAGGAAGAGAGGGGAGGAGAAGAGAGGAGAGGATATCCGCAGGAAGAGAAGAAGAGAGGAGAGTTATGGTGTACTGTACATCTCATACCCAATCTGGCAAATATCAGTTTACGTGACTGTGTGTGTCCATGAGTGTGTGGCAGTAGTACCTGTAGTAGTAGGGGCAGTTCTTGCGCTCGGCTGTGTCGTTGGTGACGGCCGTGACAATCTGCTCGGCGTCCGTGTTGAGCAGCTTGACGGAGTGGATGGTGAGGTGTTGGTTGAGGTTGGCTCTGCACTTGGCTGCGTAAGGACACAGGTGACACTTATATTTCCTCTCCTCTGCAACGACACACACGCACAAACACACACACACGCGCACACACAGTATGAACAGACTTTCATGAATGCGCACAGCTTGCAGGTTCTACATGTTTTTAAAATGCGGTAATTTGATGCATACACACACACACCACATACACACATTGACATACAAACACCCCCCTCACCCCCAGAAACTTGCCCAAGG
Organism: Osmerus eperlanus; assembly: GCF_963692335.1. NCBI lineage: Eukaryota > Metazoa > Chordata > Actinopteri > Osmeriformes > Osmeridae > Osmerus > Osmerus eperlanus. The sequence continues at coordinate 12,694,484 of NC_085031.1, forward strand.
ACAAAAAGCCAGGCAACCTTTATGTCGCCGGGGAAACCAAAAAGACCATCACTCTGACATATGCCCCTGCTCGTGCTCTCTGTGGTGTGGCCAAGCTGTTCACAGCCAACCGCCTCAGATGGGCTGTGTGTGTGTGTGTGTGTGTGTGTGTGAGAGAGGGGGGGAGTAGGGTGCAAATATGTAGGCCATGCCTTACACCGATAATACATAAGCAAAACGGCAGATTGTAAAATAGAAGCCAAGTAAATGCGCAAATGAACTGTCGTGTACAATAGTGTGTGTGTGTGTGCATGTCTGTGTGTGAGCCCCGAGAGAGAGAGAGAAAAAGTGACAGGAATGTGTAAGCGTGTGCAAACATGCCTTTTTTACACCACAGAAACACACATTGCCAGACTGTAGCTTGTGATTTAGATGGCAATTAGCAGTGCTTATCACGTCAACTTAAAGAACATTAACAACGAGGATAATAGCGTTGCCAAAATCATGCGTTATGTGTGTGTTTGAGCGAGAATGGGAGTGTGTCGGAAAGAGTGTGCATGTGTGTGTGTCTTACCAGTGTTTCTGCCATGTGCGTGTGTTTGTACAGGAGGAACGCGTGTGTGTCTGCGTGTGTGGTTACTGGGTGGGTAGTTAAGCAGTGTGAGAGGACTTGCTTGGTAATTACACAGGTCTTATTCCCAGTGAGACTAATCATGGGGTTAATCTGTTTAAAGGAAGAGTAATCCATTCTAGCCAACCCTGTTCACTTACCCAGGGCGTTTCACACAAACACACACACCTTGCATACCAGTGTGCTATGGTTTTCTTTGAAATACCATACGTGTCTGTGAGAGCTGGTGTGTGAGCCTAAATGTGTGTGTGTGTGCCTCCTCTCACCTGTGTGTAGAGACAGGTGTCTGGAGAGGGTCTGTTGTCTACCAAACACCTTCCCACAGACGGGGCAGGGGTACAGCTGCTCACTCCACTGGGCCACTCCGTTTCCTGGCTCCCGCCAGCCTTCTCTGGGTCTGGAAAACACACACACACACAAAGTCAGACAAGTCACCTCACTGAAACTGCTCCAGCAATAACAATGTATATCCAGCAAATGGCCCACTATGCACAGAGTACAGTTAACAGACACCTGCTTTACACTACAATGGATACAGATAGTAACAGATATTTGACAGTGTTTTGGTGTTTCAATGCCAGCGGCAGGTATAGC